>NW_010969135.1:207369-208152 GCF_000463585.1 Tarenaya hassleriana | reverse complement strand
GTCTTGGTCGGTACCTGATCAGCAGTGATCAGGGGCGGACCAGACCTATCTCATAACAAACCAACGGACCAAGGAAGCTGAACGGACCATAAGAGAAGGGACTGTGGTCCGGGTCTGACCAGGATTTGGTCTGTCGGACCAGGCTCGGAGGGAAGAGGAAAACTTCCATTTCGACCGGGAAAAAGGAAACGACCAACGGGGTTGGCCCGGGCCTAACTAGACTTGACCACGGATGGGCCAAACCCTCACCAAAGGACAAAGCGTTGCGATTGGGATCAATCGAACCGAGTTTTCGTTAGGACGTTGCGTGACGTAGTGAGATGTGCGACATCAAAATATGAGTGATCATTGAGTGACTATTTGTGGGTAGAATTGCATGGCGTGGAACGATAACCCGGTAGGGACCGGATACCGTGATACGTATGATTGTACTATGGGAATATTGCACGTTGTGTGCCATGTGTGTAGCTTGCTCGTGCGTACGAGTTAAGCGTGATTGTGTTTGTGGATGGTTGTGGACTCAACCATCAACGTCATGGACTTGACGGGCGTTTGAGACGCGTTTTAGTCGTGTGCGACACGACGGCCAACGTCATGGACTTGACGGGCGTGGATGCGCTCCTAGTCATGGACTTGACTAGGGTATATGGCTAAACCCTATGGTGGACTCCATACGGGTATGTTTACATTCCGTTGTGTCATGGATTTGACATCGGTAGTCACGAGAGTGACAGGCGCAGGAGACGCGCACGATCGCATGCGATGCGATGGCCAACGTCACGC
>NW_010969135.1:205738-206553 GCF_000463585.1 Tarenaya hassleriana | reverse complement strand
CCATTGGAAGAAGGGGCACCCGTGGGAACATCTCTCCTGACGAACCATTTCAATAGTACGGGTGCTGCCGTGCCACAAGGCACGACCATAAAAATCCCCGACCCCCAGCGAGGACTGGAGCAGCCCCGAGAGTCTATGCTCTTGACGCCGAGCAGGAGATCCAGGAGGAGGACGAGGAGGAGGCTCACCCTGATGGAGCCGAGGCTGCCGCGATCTCAGGTACTCTATATCTCTGTGGAGTTTCCTGTTATACGTTGTTTGACACCGGGGCGACCCATAGTTTCCTGAGTGCGGGAGTGGCAAAGAGACTTGAGACTGGAGAGATCGAACCGAGGAGTGATTTTACTGTGCGCATACCAACCGGAGAGACATTAGCAGTGCACGGGACAGTCAGTGAGTACGAGGCGGAGTTCACCCGCCTACTGATGTACGGAGGGCATCTGGTACCCACCGAGGCGTCGAAGATCCAGAAATTCATTGCTGGACTCCGACCTTACCTGCGGAGGAAGATCGAGATTCAGGAGTACCCGACGCTAAGTCGGTATATCTCGCAGTTGGAGAAGGTAGAGCGTGGGGAACGGGAGAAGAAGGAGGGGAAGATCCGTGAGCGGAGCCCCGCTAGGAGATATTTCGGGACATCTTCCTCTGGGAAGAACGCCCGGAGCAGCGACCCACGCGACAAGGGCAAGGCGCCCGCTGTCCATGCCCCACCACCACTGGCAACGAGGGGATCGGTGATCTGCTATCGTTGCGACCAGCCTGGACACATTGCATCACGTTGTCCGACGAGGACTACGGGACCACCGCCTCTGGCC
>NW_010969135.1:204787-205190 GCF_000463585.1 Tarenaya hassleriana | reverse complement strand
CACCCGTGGGAACATCTCTACTGACGAACCATTTCAATAGTACGGGTGCTGCCGTGCCACAAGGCACGACCATAAAAATAATAAAAAAGAAAAAGTTATGTTTCCTGAGGATCTGCCGGGATTGCCACCTAGTCGGGAAGTCGACTTCAGCATAGATGTGCCACCGGGTACTGAGCCAATCTCCAAGGCTCCGTATCGCATGGCACCTACGGAGATGGCCGAGCTAAAGAAACAACTGAACGAGTTGGTGGAGCAAGGTTTCATTCGCCCTAGCGTCTCCCCGTGGGCATCGACCGAACCATGTCTAACAGTGTTCGGTTCCTCCGTTCAGACATGTCATTCCATTGTAGCGTTCTAGGAGGAGTTAATTGTGATACAATACGCAGGCTTCGGGATTGCTTTA
>NW_010969135.1:203758-204729 GCF_000463585.1 Tarenaya hassleriana | reverse complement strand
GTCTTGACAAGCTGGTTCTGTACTTCGTTTCTGAAAGCCTTGAACATTTCAAGTGTTTCAGACTTATGTCTCATCAAATAGACATAACCGTATCGACTGAAATCATCAGTGAACGTAATGAAATACAGATAACATCCTCTAGCTGGACAGCTCATTGGTCCGCATACATCACTATGTATGAGAGCCAATAACTCCGTCGCTCTCTGTCCTTTTCCCTTGAAAGGATGCTTTGTCATCTTTTCCATCAAACAAGATTCGCAAGATTCAAGAGACTCATAGTCAAATGAATCCAGAAGACCTTCATAATGAAGCTTTTGTATGCGTTTCTCGTTTATATGGCCTAGACGACAATGCTAGAGAAAGGTCGGGTTTAAGTCGTTCGGCTTAAACCGTTTAGTACTCACGTTATAGATGGATGAAGTTGAGTTCGAAGGCTGATCATTCAAGACGTATAAACCATTAATTAGATAATCATTACCATAGTAAATACTGTCTCGATAAATCATCAAACTCGAGTTCTCAATCACAAATCGAAAACCATCCAAATAAACACAAGAAATAGAAATAATGTTTCTGCTGATCGCAGGCACATAGTAACAATTACTAAGTTCTAAAACAAGTCCAGAGGGCAGATGCAAATCATAAACGCCAACACACAATGCAGCAACTCTTGCTCCATTTCCGACGCATAGATCCGCTTCTCCCTTAGCTAGCATCCTACTTCTTCTTAGTCCCTGCACATTTCCACAAATGTGTGAGGCACTTCCGGTATCTAATACCCACGAAGATATAGTACAGATGTTAGCCTCTATAACGTGGATACCTGAGGTAGAAGCTTCACCAAGCTTCTTGTCCTTCGGATCCTCCAAGTAAAGGTGACAATTACGCTTCCAGGGTCCAGACACTCCGCAGTAATGACAGTCACCCTTATCGGGCTTAGGCTTAGGCGTAGAGGCAACTTTTGCCTTTTT
>NW_010969135.1:185167-202985 GCF_000463585.1 Tarenaya hassleriana | reverse complement strand
TCTATATGGGACTAAGATCCGTATTTCACACAAGAATAAATTGTTACACTTATCCTTATGCTATTTAGGTAGACATCTAATGTCAATCACATCCAATGTGATTCTTAGATCTTTTATGAGACTATGATATCGAATATCATTGCATACTCGTCTCATCTGTACCATCAAGTCTCAAGTCAAACTTGACAATTTAACCAAAGGTAAACCATGTTCAGGCTGTGGGAACCAGATTTTCCACCCTGCCTCACAAAGATAATCCGGCACGCTCAGCTTTGGCATGACCCGTGTTACGGACGATCGATGCCTTGACAGACGCTCTAGTAATGGGAGGTACACGCTTAGCATTACATAAATAAGGGATTTTCGAAACCACACTTAGATCAAGCATCTACTTTCAAGCTATGAGAACCACCATTTCTCCATCTTGCCTCACCAAGATAATACGGCACACCCACCTTTGGCATGGCCCATGACAGGTACGATCGATGCATTGACAAGTGCTTTACTCATAGAGCTCCTAGATCTAACCGGTTTATGTGCAACGATTGTACATAATCCGAGTAGACTATCCATTCGATTATGTAATCTCAATCCCTAAGCTCCCACTCAATCAAGCATATCTAATATCCTGATTAAGTTATATGCATTCATTCACTATGGATCATCCAAATGAACGAATCATGCTAATCTGAATCACAGTTGATCGGTTTAAGCAACGATTGCTCAAATCAGATCCCGAAACGAAAAACCAAATTTTGGTGGAGCCTCGGGACCCAGACCGATCGGTCTGGCCTTTGCTCCACCGGGATTTTCTCGTCTCTTCTCGCGCATTTGTCCTTTCCTGTGTGTGTGACCCTGTGGGCTCATCCGATATAGCAGTATAACCCGAAATCTTTATTCCGAATATACAAGTCATAGACGGTCTCTAGCAAGACACTATGACTACCTATCTCGAATAGAGTTTGTTCGTGATCTTACGAACGTCACTGATGATTTCGGTTGATGATCATTTTGTATCACGATATCATATGTCGAATATAAGGCATGGACAAGCCACCTTATCTGATTCGACTGCTTTCTCGTTCACTGAGTTCGACTGTCTGAAATAGACGACGTTCGTCTATAGTGCGGCCACACATTTCTACAGTCTCGCTCACACGAGGGGCCCAGCGATATCTCTCTCTTTTACGAGAGGTACAAATCCCATCTTGACTATCTACAATCCAGCACATGATTCGTTTCGTACCTGATACACGCCTTTATAGTTCTCCTGTTACGCAGGACGTTTGACATATTCAAAGCACGCAACTCCTCATGTTGGACTCCGTAGATATCTCAGGTCTCAGGATCCAATCATGGAACCGCCATATGAGATTCAAGTCATGACGCTAGTCCATGTGACAATCTCATGCGGGTCATCCAGTATTTCGTTCTCCAACGAATACCTATGACTGTGATCGTATCCAATACCTATGATCATCTATATGATCATCAATCACACATCATACTAGTCTTGGTATATCATTATTCCCACAATGATACATGACTAGGGAGTTTAGTATTGTTCATAACAATATATAGATTTCATAACATATCAAGTATGCACAATACGTAATGAATCAAACACTCATCCATAAATCATAGAAAGGGTCAATACATCAAATGCATCCAAGTAAAGCTCGCAAACAACACATCATAGAGCACTAAACCAATACAGATCATAGCTATATCAATCAATAAAGACACACCATGGTACGCTGATTTTGTTAACTATTTGGTATCAAAAGTAACTCCTCCTAAGCTCACTTATAACAGGCGGAAGAAATTCATCTGCGATGTTAGGAGTTATTTTTGGGATGACCCTTTTTTGTTCAAGAGGGGATTGGACGGGATTTTCCGTCGTTGTATCCCCAAGGATGAGGTGCAGAATGTTATATGTGGATGTCACTCTTCTGATTACGTCAAGCATTAAGGGGCTCCGAGGACGACAACTAAGATCCTTCAAGTCGGTTTCTATTGGCCCACAATGTTTCGCGATGTCCATCATTTTATCACTTCTTGCGACGTATGCCAACGGATAGGGAACATATCCAGGGACAGAAAATGCCGCAGAACTACATACTAGAGGTCGAGCCATTCGACGTTTGGGGAATAAACTTCATGGATCCGTTTCCATCGTAATGTGGGTACATACTGGTTGCAGTGGACTACATGACAAAATGGGTTGAAAGCACAGTATAATTTGTCTCGAAATATTATACATCGTAAAATAAAAATGAAGAGTATAAATCGATGGGTTTTCTGAATTATTACAGAGGAATTGTAATAATTTATTCACATGTGATGCCTATATATGAAATGCAAATACAGTTATTCATTTGAATACCGTTTTTTTAACTGAACTGTTAAAATTATTTTCTATCGTGTTTTTTGCTCGTATATTTATTTTTTAAAAAATACAAAGAGAAAGTTTAAGGCCAAAATCGGGTGTATACGATTACACAAGGGAAAGCGTACATTTCAAAGCTTATAGTTGACGATAGGGGTGGACACGGATCGGATATCCGAGATTTTTAAGATATCTGTATACGTATCCGATCCGCACAAATATTCGATTTTGTTATCCGTGTCCGATCCGTAAATTTCTGCCGACCCCTAGTTGACGACGTCATGTTGTCTCTTGCTCTAATGGCCCGCTTACGTAATTTAAATTAATATTAGATAATTCTAATATATACATGTTAGATGATTCTAATATATAACTCAGCCAGTTTGGAACCCAACCCTCTTATAATTCAGTGATATGCGTTTTTTAATTTATTAACAGGGAATTCGGAAATTTAAAAATTAAACTTTAAAATTCAAAATCATTTAGTTTAGAATTTGGGGTTAGCAAACCATCCTATTGAACTTTTTTTTTTGCATAATAAATTATCACTAATTAGTGACATATATATATATATATATCTTAAAACTTCACTAGTTTTATATTAAATTGATTTTTATATTCTTGAAAATCTGTATTACTAGTAGGTACTCTACTATAATTATGCAATTAATTGAAAACTAAAGGCATCATTACTAATTTTCCCACAAAAAATTCAGCGCGGTAAATTCTGAATCTGGGTAACTGTGCTGACGTGGCATAAGTGGTGTAAACATTGCGAGATCTGAAGGTCTCAGTACACCTGGCTGCACCAGATTTTCGCCTCAGAGAGTAAACCGATGCATAAAAAATCATGATGATCTATGATAGGATTTTTACTTAAATCCAACGAATGATATTCTTCCACGTGACATGGACCCACTGCCACCGCGAGATCTAGTCCAATGATCATTCGAACGGCACGTGCCGGTCTCATACGGTACACGATGTCGGTCTTGTTGACCGGTGCAGCCGGTGACCCCTCTCCTGGTGTTCCCGCTAGGTCTATAAACTGACTTGTATACCTCCTTTCCGTCTACGATTTTTTTTTTATCGTGTTTTTGTTCTAGGCTCAGAAGAAAAATTCATTTATTTATTCGTAATTCATCGAGATTTCAGGTTCGTAATTTTCCTTCCCCGATTTACGCGTCTTTCGAACTTTTTTTGTCCTGTTTTTGTTTTTTTGGATTTTTGGGTTTCAGTTCGTTCGGCTTGTGTAGATATTTTTCAAGTCTTCTCGATGTATGGTGAAAGTTAATTTGTATTTTCATTTTGGGCTTAGTCTGGGTTTTTTTTTCTCATTGATTTCGAGTTAGCGATTTGATTTGAAGGTAGTTTGAACAGTTTCCCTTTGAGAATTGCCTAGAAATCTGAGATTTTCACTTTCGCGTAAGCTCAGATTTTGTTGATTTGCTACGTTTATCTGGTAATTAGGGTTTTTGAGTGTTACTCGCCATTGTTGTTGAATTTGACATGATTTTATTTGTCGCTTATTGGATTTCCCGTTTCGGATTTGTATCTCTGGTTGTTGATTTGCTTTTGATTTGATATATTGTTGCAGCTTCTGCTCTCCGATTGCTCAGAGCTGTGAAGAAGGTTATTTATATCTTCATAACTCTTAGCTTCCGAAAGTTTGAATTCAAGATAGCCTTCTTAGTTGGTCGGTGAAAAGGAAGTAGGCGACGATTGTGGTGAAGTAGGTTTTGCAATTGCTTGGGTTTGGTGTCACTTTGCCTTTGTTGTTGGTCGAGAAGATTTTGTCCGTTCTTCCTCAGATTATTGGTGTTTGGTTCTGAGGGTAAGGGTTTGATCTTGTCACTCAGTGACTCCTCGACCCGTGTCTGGTTTCTTGGGGGGGCATGAACAATGCTGCATACAACGCGTTAGCCCGTGGAGCTGGTGGTGCCGGATCGAGTTCTTCAGTGACAGATGCTGGATTGATGCTTCCGGGTACGCCTAATATTCCAAGAAGCACTAGTGTCAGTAATATGCGGATCCCAACGTCACCAATGTCTTTCTCATCAAACAATATGAACATGCCGAGTTCATCCATTCTTGATGGTTCTGCTGCAATGCAACCGAATCCTCAACCCCAGCAGCAGCAGCAGCAGCAGCTGGAAGGAGCTTCGAAAGTTACTTCGTTGCCTATTCACCCATCGGGACAAGCTTCAGTTCCAATGGCTCCAAGTAACATTGGCCATGTGGATAAGAAACCAAGGATAGAAGTGAAGCAAGAAGACTTGCTGCAGCAGCAGGTCTTACAGCAGTTGCTCCAACGGCAGGATCCCATGGGCCGGAATCCTCAGTTACAAGCTTTGCTACAGCAGCAGAGGCTTAGGCAACAGCAACAACAGCTTCTTCAGTCCATGTCACCGTCACAGAGACTCCAGCTTCAGCAGCAGCAGCAGCAGCAGTTGAGGCAGCAACTACAGCAGCAAGGAATGCAACAGATCCCTCCTAATGTCCGCCCTTTTGAAGGCGGTGTATGTGCGCGGAGATTGATGATGTACTTATATCATCAACAACAACGGCCTGTAAGCTTATATTTTATAGACAGAGCAGATGCATAACAACGCCCAGATATATCTTTTGTGTTCCTCAAGATTCTTAACTGTCTGATTATTGATGCTGGTTTAATTCTGTAGGAAAATTGCATTTCCTATTGGAGGAAATTTGTTGCAGAATACTACTCACCTCGTGCAAAACAAAGGTTATGTTTGTCACAGTATGATAGTGCTGGCCACCATGCACTTGGCATGTTCTCTCAGCCAGCTCCAGTAAGTTCTCTTAGGTGTAACTCATCTTGTGTGATAAAATGTTCTCATATGTGTGCCTTAGCTGATTCACAGTTATATGCTTGTTTACGTGTTTTACTATTTCTATATGGTATACTGATTGAAGAACTGCAAGTTTCTCATTGATAAAAGTTACCTTTTATTCTGTTTGCAGGATATTTGGCATTGTGATCTTTGTGGCACGAAGTCTGGAAGAGGATTTGGTAAGAAAATTATGGGTTCCATCATTGTGTGCTTGAATTTCTGAGCCTTCAATTCAATTATACACTAGGTATTGGCTGCCTATGGGTGCTTGCCTTGGTTGTATAGCCATTTGATTGGACAAACTTTTTGCGTTAATTTATGAAACCTATTGTTAGTCAGAACATCTAATATATTGTCATCTCGTGTAACTGTGCAGAAGCGAGCTTTGATGTGCTTGCTAGACTTAATGAAATAAAATTCGGCAGCGGCATCATTGATGAGCTCTTATATCTTGACTACCCACGTGAAAGCAGATTTCCTTCTGGACTGATGATGTTAGAATATAGAAAAGCGGTCCAAGAATCTGTACATGAGCAGTTTCGTGTTGTCCGTGAGGGTCACCTTAGGATAATATTCACCCAGGATTTAAAGGTTCTTAGACGAGCTCATACTTGAATTCATTTTCCACTTTCTCCCATTTTTCTTCTTCTCAACACAAGCATCTGCTAACGTCTTGTCTCTTGTTTTGCCTAGATACTGTCTTGGGAGTTTTGTGCTCGACGTCATGAAGAACTTTTTCTTCGCAGGCTTGTTGCTCCACAGGTACAACAATTTGCATAACCTAATCTCTCCTTTGCTTTTCTTGCCCAAAGCTCAAGACTTTTTGTTGCGTGGTAGAAGCCGAGCAGTTTATTTGACTGCCAGTAATTTTATATATTCGGCTCATGTCAAGGCAGATCAACATCTGTGTAATGTTTGCTTTTTGCTACTCATTCGTTATATGCCCTCTTATGTTTCTACGGTTATATCTCCATTATGTGATGCCTCAAACCTCCATTTGCTGTTAGGAATAGTTTATCCCAAAAAAGTTTAAATTATTGCGCAAGGACTGGATGGTATCTTCTACAAGCAAAATTTGGGACTTGACTTGAGATACTTTGAGCTCAACAATAGAACCTTATAGACCCTGCATATGAATTAAGGGATTGAAGGATTTGATAGTTTATGCCCTTTGTCCCTAGTCACACCATACCGTTTTTTTTTAATCTTTTAGTTAACATTGGACTCGTGACCCATCCACGCAGGTGAATCAGTTGGTTCAGGTTGCACAGAAATGCCAGAGCACGATCTCAGAAAGCGGGTCAGAGAGTGTTTCTCAGCTGGATTTACAGTCAAACAGTAACATGTAAACTTTTCCATCACACTTTTACTCACCTTTCTGCATCCCATTGTATGTGTTTACTTATCCATTTAGCATGCAATCTACTGGTTTCTAATCGATCATAGGCTAAGGTCTAAAAAATTATCTTGTTGCTTTGAGGCCTGAAATTTTGGCATGGTGTGGAAGGGAAGCACGTTGTTTCAGCTTCCTACCATTATTTAGGTGTTGGAGAAGGCTGTGTCCCTCAGGCTTTATTTATTTGTGTAGTGGCAATTTGTTGACTGGTGCCTATATCTTTTAGGGTTCTGGCAGCGGGACGACAACTGGTAAAATTCCTTGAATTACAGTCGTTGAATGATCTCGGTTATCCAAAAAGATACATCCGAACATTACAGGTACTGATTTGCTCATTTCCCTTATTAATTTGATATCTGGGTTTTCGAGTCTCCTTATAGTTTTTAGCGATGGTGGATGGCAGATAGCGGAAGTTGTCAAGAGCATGAAAGATCTGATGAATTTCTCCGGGGAGCATGAAATCGGCCCAATAGGTAGGTATCTACTCGTCTTAATTAAAAGATATCTGAAAGTAGTTCTTTCTTATGTTGTGTTTAGCTTTCACAATTCACAATCACTTGAGCGATTATGGTATCTAATTCAAGCTAACAAATGTTAGGCCCATCTAGACGCTATTGTTCAATATCCATCTTTATCTTCTGATAAGTTTTGAGTCACTGCCAAGGTTGTATTTGATCCGGTTAACAGGATTTGATTATAGATTTTATTTACCGATAAGAACAAACTCAGAAGAGAGGGAATTTTGTGATATATTCAACGTTTTGATTTCTGGTACGGCCTCGTGTCGTTTCTGGTGAATGTAGAGGGGTTAAAAAGGTTGTCTGAACAGACGGTAGCAGCGAAGCTTCAGAGGCAGAAAATGCAGGAGATGGAGCATTTGGTGAACAGTGCTCCCAATAGTCAAATGGCTTTGCCTCAGGGGATGATGATGATGACCAGCCCGACTAACAGCAGCAACAGCAACAGCAATAATCATAACCAAATGGTTGGTGGTCGTGGAGCTCTAAGTGGCTCAGCTCAAGCCGCGATGGCTCTGACCAACTACCAGAGCATGCTTATGAGGCAAAACGGGATGAACGGCAATGCTGTACAACCTCCTCCTTTCCTGAACCAAAGCCCGACAAACTCAAACCCGAGCCCATCTTCTTCTGCCCTTCAGAGGCAGAACCAAAACCTACCCATGGCTGGATTCTCGTCTCCTCAACAACATCGCACGATTAACACTTCAGCCACTGCCAACATGGTTCAGCAGAATCATCATTTGCAGCAAGGTAACAACCAGTCTCTGCAGGAACAGCAGATGATGAGGCAGCTTTTGCAGGAGATGTCATCTAACAATGGAGGAGGAGGAGGAGGGCAACGCTCGTTTTCGGGTCAGAACGGTAATGCTACGCCTTCGAGTTCCAACGTATCGGGAGGAGGAGGGGGAGTGTCGAGCCGAAGCAACAGCTTCAAAGGAGCCTCGAACAACAACAACAACTCTCAGAGAACGCTGGATTTGCCTCAGAACCTTCATTTGCCAGAGGATGATATAACTGTACCTGAACTTCCCCATGATTTCACAGACGACGAGTTCTTCAACAACAATGATCTGTTTGGCTTATGATATATATATATTATTAAATCACTTTTGACTAACACAGTGCAGTAGGGCTTTGGTTTGTGGGACTTTATGGTTGTAATATCTCGTATAGATGACAGAAAAAAAAACACGGAGACGGGGGATTTGTGTGACTACGACATTTCTTGTAACGTCTATAGCTTTTCTCGTCTTCCTTTTTTAACTACTATCGTTTTTCTTATTATTATTATTCAGAAGGGACATGTTATCACAGAGTCCAAATACAACCCACCCTTCTTTTGTATGTGTACAATCTATCCGAAGCGTACAGAATTTAACCCTTAGGGTTGAGTCTGGATTCTCTACGACGATCACCCACATGGCACGCAACCCACTTCCCTGATTCGCCCACATGGCGCTCCGACAGCACGCGTTGACTTTCTTACGTGACCAGCTCAAACCGGACCGGTTTGATGTCCCAACCATGGAACTTGCCCAAGATTACATGTCTTCCATACTTTCTGCAAGGTTTGCCTAATTGCGTTTAAAGACCAGACGGGTGACTGGTCGCACCGTTATTATCCGCAAATAAAAACGGTTACGGTTTCTGACGACTGTGAAGATTAAAAAATTTACGGGTCGAACTGTATTCAAATCCAACCGCAACAAAATACAAGATTTCTAATCGCAATTTTATACTCGTATTTTGAAAGTATTTCATGGTGTTTGATAAAACAAAAAAAAGGACCAGAATTGATGAAATTAAATTGACAAAATTTATAATTTAAAATTTTTATTTAATTATTTTAAAATTTTGGTAAATAATTTTTTTATCAAATGATAATAAAAAATAATTACAATCTCGTTTAAAAAATATATTAAAATCATATCATTTTTAGTTTTTGTATATCAAATCGCAACCACAAACGTAGCCAACAATTCACTTTTAGTCGCAATCACACACAATCACGACCAACAACAATTTATCAACCGTTCAATATTAATCATGTACAATCGCCAAGAAATGTATTGAGAACGCTGACACCTACAACTGCAATTATAGTGGTACTACAAGTCGGATCTTATATGTTCCTCGTGAAAACTTGAATCTGATTTCTCCGATCACTCTAACCATCATGTTTTATGGAGATAAGCAATCGATCCGAACCTGTAAAAAAAGAGAAAAAAAATTATACCCGTTTGAAAAAAAACATTATATATCAATCTATTCCTTATGTTATGTTAGGAGAGAGATTTGGATAATATTTGTCTCATAAATCTTCACATACAACATAAGTCGTGAGTATAGAAGTAAAGGAGAATGATTTGATCTTTATCCAGCTGGGATAAGCATATATTTTAACTAAAGTACGGTAGACTTACTATTTTCATAAAGAATCTAGTAATCAAGTGTTATATATGAAAAAGGAAAAAAAAATAATGAAATGGGTACACGATTATTTTAATAGAATAATACCTTCCATATTATATCATTTATAAATATATAGCTCTTTCAATATATATAATTATGAAACACACGAAAAATTATACGGATCAACCATTTGCTCTAAAATATTCAACAATCTTCCACCATTTATAGTAAAGTGTAAATAGTACAACAATTCATATGTTTCTTTTTTTATAATTTTGAACTTTTATATAATGATATTTTCAATAACATCGAATTAAAAAGATGTCTTTACAAATTAAATATCGTAATTCTCACCGAGTTATCGAATATATAACACACACAAAATTAATACAAATTTAATGTAATCTTTGGTACTATAACGACCATCTATCCATATCCATTTATTAATGTATAAATATCAAACCTTAAACTATTTTAAAGCTGTCAAATTTCACATTCATATAGTTAGATCTTTTAAAAAGATTATATCGTGCAACTCGATATTTTTTTGAAAGATCTATTTAAAAAAATTCATCCTTCTTTATGTTACATATTCAAAAGACCAATTTTAAGATAATTTTTATTTATGTGTTTTAACCTAAAGGTTCGACTTTTTGAATTCAAACTCTATCTTTGTATTAGATATTGAATAAAAAATTTTTTTTATTAATTTTAAGGCTTTATTGTCATCTCTAAACTATTTTGTCAACTCATTTAAATTTTATCACAAATAAAGTTTATACAATGTAAAAATGTTATGAATATTAACGAGTGAAGGCGGCGAACGCGAACTCGTGATACAGAGGTTCATGCGAGAAGAAAGATTCGAAAAAAAAAATCTTGTAAGTTTTCTCTTCCGCATTCTTTGTAAAACCCTAAAAAAGGTTTGAGGAATCATCAATGGTGGACATGACTGGGAGAAATCCCTGCATTGGCATCAACATCCAAGTCCGAACTCGTTATCCGGTGTGTGCTTTATTTTCTGCAACTTTTTCAGTTCTTGCTTGGGTTTTAGCTCTGGTAGATTCAACTAGGTTAGTGAGCGGTAGATTGGTGGTAAGAAGTTGGCGAATTCAGATTGCAGGTTTTGGTCTTGCACAGATTCAGGAATTAGGCACACCAGGTGCTCGAGATATTGTCTCAAAGAGGGCCACGACAAGAACACCGATCATTGAAAATTACCAGAATACCCCTATGCTTAATAAGAAATGGGCGTCGAAGTGGCGCACAAAGATACGAATCCAGTGAAATCCATTCCAAAGTTTCGATTTTTACTGATTGTGTTCCATTCCCAAACTATCTTAGGGTTTTTTTTCGGATTGTGAGTCTCAGCTGTTCGATGAAATTCCCAAACTATCTTTGGGAATCGTAGAGATATTTCAGGGTTTGTATTGTATGATGAAAAATATTAATATCTGTTAATCTAACTCGCAGGTGTTATGGCATCAGTTGAGGAGAAGCATCATTCAGATTCACTTGCTTACATGGAGCTTGCTCTACATCAGGTATGCGCTATGAGTTTGATTCTTCGTATACCCTCAAGCCAAAAGGCTCAATCCCAAAGCTAGAAATCGCTTTAGGGAAAAGGGTTTGCCTTAAACTAGTTTTTTATTCCCTTTTTGGTGATAGGCTAAACTTGCTCTCGAGGCTCTTGAGGTCCCTGTTGGGTAAGCTTTATATTCATCTCAAACTCTTGCCTTTTGCTCCATGTTCTTAATGATCTGACTGTTCCGAGATCAAGATTATGTCACTTGTCGTAGGTTACAACTTGGAACTCTCATTGACATAGTTCGATTCAGGGCTGTTATTCAGATAATCTTCTTTGGGATGTGTCATGTCTTATTGCATTTTCCGCCTTATGAAAACAAGCAGATGATTGCTATTGTGCGTTCTTGAAATGTTCACTTTTCTGGAACAGCTGTGTGATTCTTGAGGATGGGAAGGTCAAAGCTTCTGGAAGAAATCGAACGAATGAAACACGCAATGTAACTACTTCTGGTTGCTCTCTTTTCACTTTCTCAACGTTAAATTCTGCTGTATTAAGTCATGGAAGATAAGAGAAGGAAGGAATACAGGCTGGTGATGGAATACACATCCATCATCGGGTTTTTCAGCCATTTCATGACTTAGTTGTAACCCATCATGGATATGATTGTCCAGGCCACAAGACATGCAGAGATGGAAGCAATCGATGTTCTTCTTGAGCAGTGGAAGAAAGATGGGTTATCCCCTTCAGAAGTCGCTGAGAAGTTCTCGAAATGTGTTCTTTACGTGACATGTGAACCCTGCATAATGTGTGCATCGGCTTTATCATTTCTGGGTATTGATCGATAATCCTTTTAACGGTTTTCTTGTGCTGAATCTAACTATCATCTGACAGTTTTTGTGTTCTTGATGCTTTATCAAGGTATAAAGGAAGTGTATTACGGATGTGGGAACGATAAATTCGGGGGATGTGGCTCAATCTTGTCTCTTCATTTAGGCAGCTCACCGCCTTCCAGCAACACGTAATTCCCGAGCCAAATCTGTGGAAAACTCGAGATAAATTTTCAGACAAAGTTCTTCACATTCGCATATGCATTTTACTAATGGTGTTCTTGTGCTCTGAATTGGTAGTGAAGAAACTCCAGAGAGAAAAGGATTCAGAAGCACTGGAGGAATAATGGCATCAGAAGCCGTATCTCTTTTCAGAACTTTCTATGAACAAGGAAATCCCAATGGTAAACACCCTCTTCCTCTTAATCTGATTCTGCTTACAGGTTTGTTCTTGGGAGATAATATTCAGTTTTTTTTTTCCGGATTTCAGCCCCAAAGCCACACCGTCCTGTTCTTCAACAAGACAAGCGTTGAGTTGCTTGGGTTACTCCCATGAAAGGGTTGTAAGAAGAGAAATGACTTGGAACTGACACAGTTTTGGTACAAAGTCTTAGCTTGCTTCAGATTCTTGGACAATGTCTACAACTATAAATTGTCGAGATTTCCCTCATGCTCGAAAGGCTAACGCATGGTGGATAATATTGAGATGATTCCAAGGTACAAGATGGGTTCATGTACTTGGATAATGTATGCAATATATGCATTGGTTAAAAAGAAAATACAGCTACGGTTACGGATTCTGTCCTTACGGAGTGTTGGATATTTTAGAGTAAACGGTTGATCGGAATAATCTCTCATGAGATTCATATGTATATATATTATGAATATGGTGGAGGAGTTATATATTCATAAAGGATATGATATGGATCGGTAAAATATATGTTTGTTTGTGCAGTAAATCAGTTCGGTTCGTGAGTGAGGTATACCTCAACCCGAGTGAGGTATCACTCAGTCTTTCTGACTAAAACGAAATTTTTGTTACAGAGATGTAACTCGGTCCGTGTTAGAAGTAACTCAGACCATGTTACTTTCTGAGAGAAAATTTCGTTTTGCACAGAGATTTAACATGGCCCGAGTTAAATGTAACTTGGACCGTGTCAGGGGTACCTCGGTCCGAGTCAGTTGTAACTCGGACCGCGTCAGAAGTCTGGAAGAAAATCATGTTTTAACAGGAACTTGACTCGGCCCGAGTCAAATGTAACTCGGACCACGTCAGGGGTAACTCGGCCCGAGTCAAACATAACTCGGACCGCATCAGGGGTAACTTGGCCCGAGTCAGTTGTAACTCGGCCCGAGTCAGTTTTCACAAAACGAACAGATGCGATTCTTCGCATGAAAACTGCCGGATTTTTGTAACTTTTGATGATGTCTTTTAGTGTTTATAAACTAAAAACGTCAGAATAAATGGTAAAAAGATAGAGATTAATTCTTTGAGAGATTTTGAGTGTTCTTTTGATGGTTCTTGCAAACTCAATCAAAAGGGGTTGTGTTCATCTTCATAAACAAGTTTTTGTATGATGATTCTCGGAAGGTAATCCGAAATCATTGAAGTTTCACTGTATCTCAAAAGTGTATTCCTTTAATCCCATTTACCCGGTAGGGATGGAATAACGCTTTTAGGAAAGTGATTACACACTTTGAAGTCATATCCGGATTCCCTACTATTCATACGTGTTACAGGCTCGAAGTCATATCCAGATTCCAGATTACAGCAAGATACGAGGTTGAAGACTTATATCGTATCTGGTACGTATGTGTTTTCGTTATTCATTTTGAACTTTTCTCCAACAATCTAAAAGCGTTATTTGGGCTCTATGACTTCAATGGTTGATGTTGATAATGAAGCAATAATATACTCAAAGTCTCGGTTAAATCCGTGTATAAAAAACTGATCGGGTTTTATGATCGGTGGATATCGGATTTCAACGGTTCAAGTTGAAGATATCGGAGATTTCTCTAATAAGGTATTTTAGACATAAAGAGGATGTTTTATGTTGCTTGTGTCTTGTTGGTTAAAAAACTAACGAGAAATCTTTCTTCGGTATGTAGATATTTTTCGGTTGGAAAAATGATCATGTATTGTAGTTTGATCTAAACTATAATGTTAAATTATTTCGAGAGAAGGAAGATTTTGTTGTGGAATATTAATCACGAAGAAGATTATTATTCTTCAGGAAAGTGATTGATATGTTTATATTTCACGGAATAACTTAGTAAGAAGTTATTGTGAGATATGAGTTGTATACCGGCGAGATACAAGTAGAATACCAATGAGGTATAACTGGGAATAATAATAAAAGTTATCATGGTGAATAATGGTATGAATACGTATTGTTTAATGATATAAAGGCATACATGTTAAATCATAGTTATGTGTAAAAATATTTGTATGTCGGTTATTTTGTGCAAAGGAAAACGATTGACGGAAATTGTCAATGTTAGTATGCACAAAATGATTTAGGGATGGGAACAAAGCTTTAACGTTAATCACAAATAAAATGATCTCTACTCAACATTTAATACAACCTTAGACCTTGAGTTCAAAGAGTTAAACCTTTTATTATTGTAATTGAAAGCACACAAATAAAAATCATCCCAAGATTGGTGCTTTGAATATGCAACGTAAAAGAGGTTGGAAGTTTTCTTTAATAGTTCTTTTGAAAAAAAAATGTCGAGTTGCACGACATGATCTTTAAAAGATCTACCTATGTGAATGCGAAGTTTGGCTGCTTCAAAATGCTTTATGGCTTGGCATTGATGCATTCATGAATGGATATGGACACATGGCCTTATAAAAGCGTCAGAAAAAACAAAAACTTGTATTGATTTTGTGTGTGTTATGTATTCGTTAGCTCAACAGGATTACGAGGTTCAATCTGTAAAGACATCTACGTAATTCGAGTTATTAAAGTATATTTCACTACGTGGAAGTTCAATCGTTTCGATACTATCCACTTACGCACAAAATTGGAAAATGTATGAAAAACACTTATGGTATCATTTGTTGTTTACTCTAAAAATGGTGGAGGATTGTTGGATATTTTAGAGTAAACGGTTGATCGAAATAATCTCTCATGAGATTCATATGTATATGTATTATGAATATGGTGGAGGAGTTATATATTCATAAAGGATATGATATGGATCGGTAAAATATATGTTTGTTTGTGCAGTAAATCAGTTCGGTTCGTGAGTGAGGTATACCTCAATCCGAGTGAGGTATCACTCAGTCTTTCTGACTAAAACGAAATTTTTGTTACAGGGATGTAACTTGGTCCGTGTTAGAAGTAACTCAGACCGTGTTACTTTCTGAGAGAAAATTTCGTTTTGCACAGAGATTTAACATGACCCGAGTTAGATGTAACTCGGACCGCGTCAGGGGTACCTCGGTCTGAGTCAGTTGTAACTCGGACCGCGTCAGAAGTCTGAAAGAAAATCATGTTTTAACAGGAACTTGACTCGGCCCGAGTCAGATGTAACTCGGACCGCGTCAGGGGTAACTCGGCCCGAGTCAGACATAACTCGGACCACGTCAAGGGTAACTCGGTCGAGTCAGTTGTAACTCGGCCCGAGTCAGATTTCAAAAAACGAACAGATGCGATTCTTCGCATGAAAACTGCCGGATTTTTGTAACTTTTGATGATGTCTTTTAGTGTTTATAAACTAAAAACGTCAGAATAAATGGTAAAAAGATAGAGATTAACTCTTTGAGAGATTTTGAGTGTTGCTTTTGATGGTTCTTGCAAACTCAATCAAAAGGGGTTGTGTTCATCTTCATAAACAAGTTTTTATATGATGATTTTCGGAAGGGTAATCCGAAATCATTGAAGCTTCATTGTATCTCAAAAGTGTATTCATGTAATCTCATTTATTCGGTAGGGATAGAATAACGCTTTTAGGAAAGTGATTACACACCTTGAAGTCATATCCGGATTCCGTATTATTCATACGTGTTACAGGCTCGAAGTCATATCCAGATTCCAGATTACAGCAAGATATGAGCTTAAAAACTTATATCGTATCGGGTACGTATGTGTTTTTGTTATTCATTTTGAACTTTTCTCCAACACGGAGTCATGTATTTGAACTAAACCACGTACTTATATGTAACAAATTTTGGTTTTATAATGCGAATACTTATTACCGAAACTTCCACAAGAGTATTAAGACAAAGCAAGCAAAAGGGCATGTAAGAAATCCAACCCAAATTGCATTAAGATTACAATCATAGTTTTCTTTTTCCTCAAAAGACCCAAACACGATTAAAAAAAACAGAGTAAACACGAAGTTGGAACAGAGGCCATACATTTGATCCGCTTTGGAGGCTCTTTATCAACTGCTGATTTATGAAGAAGACTTTCCCGACGACTTGGTCTCAGCCTCGGCCGCTTTTGCCGGAGATGCGGCCTCTGGTTTAGGGTCTCTCTCGCTGTTTTCATCTTCTTCTTCCTCGTCGAGGAAACCTCCTGAAGATCTCAGCTCTTTTACCTTCAGAAACTCGTCGTAGTGTGCTCTTCTGTGTTCCCTGAAACTTGCGCTCCTCTCGTTTTCAGAATCTGCAAGTAGCATAAACCCCGAAACATTCAGTTTAAAGTGCTGATGTTAATCTTAGAATACCATTATAAATCTGGCATAGGCCTTTTTTCCTTATTTCTGGAACTAATCTTGTGAAGCTAATGGCACAGTATGATTGGTAGCCAAGAACCTAAATGCACAGCAAAAAGATCCAGACATGCAGACAGAATCAGACATGATGAGATCGTTAATATGATCTATTTGGGTTTTTTTAAGAGAACCTTCGTCTTCGTCCATTCGATCTGCTTCATCATCAGACGAGGCCCAGTCACCAGATATTTGGCTCGTGTTTCTACTAGAAGAAGCCACATCACTCAGAACGTTCCTTAGTTCTTCCGCATGTTGCATATCATCAACGCATTCGTCAAATGTTCTTCCTCTAGGAGACAAAGAACCTGATACAATCAAACAAATTCAGGGATCAGAAAGATATTCTCTCTCTACAAAAGGAGATGAAGCAAAATACAGAATTCGCTCCTGTTACTCTTGAATTTAAGGATAACAAATCTTCAAATCAACCAATCGAAACATGAACTAAGCTTTCTTCCAGAAACAGCAGGTCTCCAACTGAGTATGATGAACGACACCCTTTACAGGCACATTACCAAGACATGTTTACGTTTCTAGGCATATCGAATCGTATATATTTCATTTTCTTTCTCTGCATGTTTCTGATCACGCATGTATGCACGAGTTCCAATTTCCAAACAGGTGCATGAAGTAACGGCTTTGGTCATTTGGTAAGATGGATAAAGACCAAAAAAACAGAAATGTACGAACCATCTTCATCAATCATTGGGTGATATGGTGTCTTTGGTTCAGTAATCTTCTGTCTTACAGGTTTGTTGGATTCAATTTCCACAAGATTTGCCTCGTCCCATTGCACACGTCCCCTGCCACAAAAATGAAGTCACTAAATGCTGGATGTACAAATGCTGCCATTAACTGTTGTAAAATGAACAAAAAACAATGCGTTGCAGCCTGAGAATAAATTAGTAAACATTAGGAGAATCTAAACAACGTCATGAAGATAGAGAGAAACATTGCTTGCTTCTTTCAAAATCCAACCCTCATATAGAATTTTCCGTGTACAAGAACAACACAACTCAATTCCTTGAAAAGCATTCTTATCCAAACACAAGCCCACACGATCTAATGCAGCAATCTTGCCCAAACTCAATAATCAGGCAAAGCTAATAAGAACAAGCTGAAGAAAACTGAGAAGAGAAACATACTTCATCTTGAACCACTCGTC
>NW_010969135.1:132801-185028 GCF_000463585.1 Tarenaya hassleriana | reverse complement strand
AACCGCTCGTCTCGACCAGGATGAGCAAGTCAAAATGACCCAGTTCACCTGATTACAACTTCAAAATTTAACAGTTATTTTCTCAGAGAAGCACACATTGCAATACAAGTAACAACTGGAATCGTAAATTTTGGAGACTAAACAACAGCAAAAAGCCACCAAACGCAGAGATAGTTTCTCTGTTAGGATCACTGAATCATATTCCAGAGAAACAAACAACAAAATTAACTAAGCACGAAATCCCATTGTATCAATCAAATGCATTGCAAAAAACTTGTAAACAGTCAAATCTGTATAGATTGAGGATTGAAACAAAATGAATCGAAGCAAAAGGCTCAACAGCCAGGTCTAAAAGCTTGAATAGAGGAGTGCAACTCGACATCATCACAAGCACGCTCAACGAATCTATATTATGCTTCAACGGGCTCCCAAGATTAACATACAAAGAGATTAACCCGGATTCCAAGAAACCAAAGCAGCAAAAACGTCTCCCAAGAACCCTAGCCGTACTGTTTGGATGCAGAGAAACCGAATCGGAATCAGCGAAACACAAAAACGCAGCCTAAAACATCAATTGTCGCCAATTTCTATCGAAGATTCTCAACACAATCAAATTGCTTTTGAATAGAAGAAGATCGAAAACGAAAAGGGGGAGAGATTTTCCTGTACCTATAGGGATCGATCGTCTTCTTGTCCCCAGCGACTTTTCCCGATTTCGAGTTTCTAGACCTGCATTTCCCTAGTGGAAATTTTTCTGGAGATGTAAAATTTCGTATTTATCCTCCACCCCGCCCGCGTAAAGAATCCATACGGTTCAGAGTAAGCGAGGGGATCTAGCCGTTCATGTATTTGACTTTGACCAAAAGCATTGAATTCCACCACGTGGTACATTATTAACCGTTGGATTCATCTTGTCGACGTGGTGACATCGTGTGTCAGGCGCCGAGTGGGGGTAGTTTTGGAATTCGGTATTTTTATGTCTACCCTCGCTCGAGGGAGCAAATGGAGGGACGATCGAATCGGAGACAGAAGAAGAAGGACGTAAAGCGGAAGGATTTCGTCTCGAGCTCATCAAGCTTCTTCTGTACAGTAAGGAGTTTTGAAGTATTTCTCTCGTAGCTTTTTTCCGTTTGAGGGATGAGAAATTCTCGACTCTTGAATTGATCTTGTGTCTAACTCGATTCGTGATTTCATCTTTCATCCGTCACCCATTTCGCAGATCTAGTTGTGGTTGTTCCGGTGTCTGAATTCGATTTCAATCTCTGAAGTCAGTATCGGAATCTGTTGCTGGATTTATTGTTTCTTGAATTTGGGTTTTCGATGATATGCATTTGAAAAGATCGTGATGGTTAGTGGAAGAGAGAACGATTTCTCGACGTAGGGGCTTTGTGAGAGAAATTGTGTAGATTTTCTTTTCGAATATAGTCTGGATCTGGAAAAGGTTTAAGATGGGGGCCTTTGTGATTTCGAGTTACGTTGCTGATTCATTGACACTATAACCCAGAAGCTGTAACTGGTTCTGACCTTGATGATCCATTTATCCTCTAGGATTCTCAAGAGTTCACTGAACCATCTTCTTTCTAATTGCGAAATTGGGAGGAGACAGAACTAGGAAACAAGTAAAAAGTAGGAGGGAGTGATGTTTTCTCTTATTTATGGAATGTGGAAGTACATGTTCAGCAAGACTGAGTTCCATGTACTCATTCTTGGTATCGACAAGGCTGGCAAGACGGTAATGAACCTTCTTCTGATCCTGATTTATAGTTTTATCATAATCTTGTGGGGTAAGTTACCGATTCTGTTAGAGGCTTTCTCGAAATTAGTCATTTATGTTGAGAATCATCTCTAATGCATTGTTCGTCTTCGATGCTTAGACGTTTTTGGAGAAACTGAAGTCGATATACTCCATCTCAGAAGGTCTTCCTCCCGATAGGATTGTTCCTACTGTGGGGCTGAATATCGGTCGCATTGAAATCTCCAATACGAAAATCGTGTTCTGGGACCTTGGAGGTCAGGTAAGCTGAATATCCTTATGAAGATTCTGATAGACCTCCGGGGTTTCTATCAGATTCTTTGCGCCTTCCATCTTTGGAGTATCTGCATAATTGGATGGTCGTACTTTGCCATACAGATTGCATCTTCGGGATATCTTTATCAAATGTTTTGTTCCCTTTTAACCATGACTGATGCCCGGCATTATCCTTCAAGGGCATTCTTTTTTAACAAGGCTTATAGGATTAGATTAACAAAGATCAACCATTCTCTGAATTCACACACTTCCCTCTGTGCTTTGCGTTATTTTATGTGCCTGCTCCAACATAAGCGTTCAACATGATATTCGTTTCGATGTTCAACCTTTGGTATCTTTGAGAAGCAATGAGTGAGCCTTGTCTAGTTTCAAGTTAAATGCAATGTTTTTCTTATTGCAGCCTGGATTACGGTCGATATGGGAGAAGTATTATGAAGAAGCGCATGCATTGATATATTTAATTGACGCTGCTTGCCCGTCCCGTTTTGAAGATTCAAAATCTGCTCTAGGTAAGTGTGAATTATATAGCCCAACTCCACGTTTCAGTTATAAGAACTAATGCTAAGATATAAATTGTCCTCACCAGAGAAAGCCCTGCGACATGAGGATTTGCGAGGAGCCCCTCTTTTGATAATGGCAAACAAGCAAGTAGGAAAATGCATTGCCTTTGACTCGTCTTTAAACTTAATTTTCCTCGGTAAGACACTGATGTTCCTGGATCCGGGAATGCCATGCAGGATCTCCCTAGTGCTGTGTCTGCTGAGGAGCTCGATCGTTACTTGGATCTAAAGAAATTGGATGAAAGGGTTTACATGTTTGAAGCTGTTTCAGGGTTTGATGGGTAAGGGAAGAGAACCTAATCATAATTCTGCACTCACACATGCGATCACAGCGAAATGTTGAATTTGCAGGAGAGGAATCAAAGAAAGTATAGAATGGCTGGTGGGGGTGATGGAGAAAAGCAAAAGAACCGAAGCATTAAGAGCTCGAGCAGGCATTGTGCCAACTTCCTAGACACAAAGAAGAAGCCAACCCTTTTCTTTTTGCCCTGCGAATATGGAAAGCTTGTGTAGATAATAAACCAGGGTCTTGCTGAAATCATTTTGGCCAATATCACATGAGTAGGATTCTTCTAGCTACCTTATTTAATTATTCCTTACTCAGCATTGAAGTTCAATGGTTCGATTGAGATAATATGATTCGATATAGTTCCCTTTTGTACTGCGTACTGCAAAACATTGATATAAAACGAAGTTTCAGGTTCCATGGCATATCAAGAGAAGAATAAATAGTTCCCTTTTGTGACAAAAACTTCATAGTTGCATTCATGTATGGTCGGTTCACTATCCTTTTTCTTGCAGACTGATGAAGCAAAGAACATGGAACTACCCATAATGATTGACATCCATCTTAAGCTAAAATTCTACCAGAAATCATCCAAAGTTCTTAACTTTGGTGCTCATCCAAGCCTTGGTACCAAATTTTGTTTCGAAAAAGCGAGCAGCTTTGAGTGTAAATTCCATTTGAACCCAAGAAACCAGGAAAAGCATACCCAGTATTTATCACGCCCGGTTTACTTCAAACCGAACCAGAAACCGGGAAAAGCATCCATTTATGACAAGAACACAGGAGAAGGTCAACAGGGTTAGGAGTTCAGTTCATGTTTACACAACCTAACACATTGATTTACAAACACATTGAGAAAAGTTAACCAAGCATGGTGCTTTAAAACCATGCCATTTGAAAAACCCTAATGGCTTTAGTTATATCCATTGGAGAAGGAAGGGGAAAACCTTAGGTCTGTAGACTTATCCACCTGCTGAGGGAGGAAACAAGCTCCACCCGACACAGCCTTCTGCTTCGAGTTATGCTGCTGACGGGAATGGACACAGTCACTTTGCCTCTCCTTGGGAGCTTGCGTTGTCGGGAGCGTGGATTCCGGCTTGCCCTCATGTTCATCAAACCCGATCGGTATGGCTCCCGTTAGGGTCTTTATGGCGAAATCAATGCACGGGTCTTTCCAAATGTCTGCAACGGGTAATTCAGTAGAGCACCCGGGTCTCTGGTTGCTCATGTTACTGCTTTTGGGAATCCCGGGGAAGAAAGTGACTCCTCTCTGTTCGTCATGATTGTCCACTGCATTACCCGTCTTGGTCTCAGTTAAGACTTTTGCCGTGTTGGGAAGGTCCAGTGATTCTCCAGTTAGGGTTTTAATGGCAAAGGCGATACAAGGATCTTTCCACAAGTCGGCGAGAGTCGAGTCAAGCGAAAGTGGTTCAGAGACGAAGTTGGCATTCTTCTCGGTCAAGGCCAAAACAGAAGCAAGGTTAATATTATCTTCGGCCTTAGAAGGATGCTCCGATTGATTCCATGTCAGTGGGATCACATTCCTTCTCTGACTGTTAGGCGCAGTATTCGGTTTGGACTGCGAAAAACGACCCGATCTTCTGCACATTGTTGTTGTCCCGTCACTCGGCGGAATTTCCCTCGCTTGCTTGTAAATGTCGGCAGGAGCAACCGATTTTGATGCTCCCTCACATTTTCCATTCCTTGCTTCCTCAAACTTGGCAGTAGCAGCTTGACGTCCACGAGTTGATACCCGAGGAGATCCCATCTCCTTATTCTTCCTGTCATAGGCAACATTCGGGTTTTTCGCAGAATGTCCCTCGAGTTTTTTGTCTATCTCCTGATTATTCCTTTCTGACACAAGAGGCGTTAAAGTAGAACTCTGCTTTAGTGAGGAGGAATGTCCCTCGTTCTTCTCAGTTACCGCTTGGCTGAGGGGCATTACTATCATTTCACAACTGTCAAGAGCAGGTTTCCCCCCTAACACGAGCTCCTTGCACTGCCCGGCTCTTTCATCATCAGATTGCTCAACCGCAAGCGCTTGCACAGCCCTGGTTCTAGTTTTCGGTTCTGAAATTGGTTCAAGTTCCAGTCTTTTTGAAGCTTGCTGAGGTAAACCATCATTAAGATCAGTCTTCCTTTTCAACTCGGGTTTACCATCGTTCATCGCTTTAGCTTGGCTCCTAGTAATCCGTCTTTCTGCCGCTTGTTTCACTCGGGAATTTGTAACAGTGTTCTCACTACTAGAAATGGGCTTCCTTTCGGTAGAATCTTGCGCCTTGCCCTTTTTACCTGATCCCTCCTCCCAAGTTTGCGAGCTTACACTTGCACGTTTTAGCTTGGAGCTAACATTACCTGGAAAGATAGATGGCGTGAATATTTGGCATTACTCAATTCAACCCGTATATTATACCAGGACTAGGAATCGAGGTGTTTGCTTACAATCTTCTGATTTTAAATTCAGTGAAGAAGGGCTTTTTCCTCCTAACTCGTGTCTGTCTTCGTTCTTCTTCATTTTAGCTTGGCTTCTAGTAACCCGTTTTCCTACACGCTCGACTATTCGGATAGTGGTATCGTTTTCATTACAAGGAATAAGTTCTCTTCCGGTAGGATCTTGTTTCTGTTCCTTTTCCATCGCGTTCTCTTGTAGGACACGAGAACTTGTAGTGCTTAGTTTGGAAATCGTCTTACCTGAAAATATAAGCAGGGTTGAAGTTTGTCATAGTTGCAACAGATATTACAGAAACAGGACAAGCTTGACCAAAACATATCATACTTACAATTATCGGGATGTTCATCCACGGAAGATATGCTTTTTCGTTTACTGTTTCTGACATAAATATTTATCTTCTTCTCCTCCGGCGAATTTCCTGGAGATCCGTCTCCAGTGGATACTGAAAGGGACTGACACAGTACCATAGGAAAGGAAAGGAAAGGAACACAACCCAACAGGTCAGAAAAACAAAAAACGTTCAGACAGAGATTTCCTTCTATATTGGAAAAAGTTGACAATAACAAAGGGGAAATAGATACACACAAGGATCTTTCCGTTTCCAGAATCATCATCGCTGTGACTGTTTTCCTTCGGTTTACGTGCATGATTTCCAATCACGCCGGTCCTAACATAGCGCGATGCATCCTTAAAGGAGAGGAAGATGTATCCGCTTTTAGGATCGATGAACAGCTGTAGAACATCATACATTCATAGTGTAAGATTTTCCAAAATGACGAAGAACAAAATCACAGGAGACCGTGAGGAAAACCCAGAAAGACGGAATTTCCAAAGCGGGTAAAAGAGTAGAGGGTACGAACTGGATCTTTTCTTAATTTCCGAGCCTTCCTCCTTATCATGAGCTCTTTGATCCATCCTTCAGGTAAGCCTTCAGCTGCAGACCTCTCAATTATGACCTAAATCACTTAAAGATCAACTTTATATTCTTCCAAAGCAGTAGAAATCTGGAAGATGGTGAAGAATTAAAAAAAAAAACGTTCCTCCTCAACATATAAACAGCAGAAAACATTCCTAGAGATTCAATGCTTATCAATGTTCAGTGGGAATGTGGACATAAGACATCCCTCAATAAGAACGTCTCCGCATTAGAAAGGACGAGACTTTCATCAATTACCAATAAAAGAAACCCTTGAAACACATGCAAACGCTTGCCATTTATAGAAATGAGCATCTTCAGTGAGTCAAAGGACGTTTCAGAATTCTTGAAGCTTAATAGTTACAGTCAACTCGGATAAATGCTAGATCAAGCAATCATCAAAATCATGAACCTCACCATCTCAATGATAGATAAACAATCATCCAGAATCAGAATTGAGAGCCCTTAAATTCTCGTTTTTTTAGACAGTAATCGACAATCCTTGAGCGAAAGTTAACTCTCAAAACCTCTTTTCTTTTGATCCGGTGCCTGAAACTCCAGGCGTTTAGCCATGAAAACGACTCCAGTACTTAAGATTATCAAACGATCTTTGTAAGCAACACATGCATAACCAAATGACGCTCGGAGCGCAAAATTCCATTCCTCCTTTTTCAGCAAACTCGGTCAAGAGAAAACGATACAAACTTCCACAGAATAGAAGGGTCGTTCATCAGAACTTAGCACAGCACTTGCACGGGGATATAAACCATATTTTTACCGTCAATTTGCTAACCACAGAAGAATCTGTACCACTTGAAACCCAAAATAAACCATGCAGAAACAAGAACCAATCTCCCAAATGCAACTCACTCAGGATAGGGTTTAACAGAGAATCACCTTGTCCTTTCTCCCATTCTTCCTCACCCTGAATTCCTCCCTCCGCTCAAAAGAAATCTCATCACAAGCTCCTTCTTCGTCCATTCCCCCTCGCCGGAATCTCTTCTGCGGTCGCCGGAGACCGATTCAGCAACAAACCCTCTACCGAGATGAAAGTAACCCAGTTTGTTTTTCCAGCAAATGCCCTAAATTAATCATGAATCTGCAGGAAAAACCCACCTTCCCAAGATCCCGAAACCGGCGACAGGCAAGAAAAGAGAACACTTTTCTCCTTCCCCTGTAATGCTCTCTGTGTCTTGTCCACTGGACTGACTAGTGTCTATCAGAATTAGGAAAAAAAAAAAAGGTTTTCTTTCAGAGGACAAAAGGGGGTTTGGATCAGAGGAACACGTGTCGGGGAGCTTGCTACGACCGCAACGAATGGCGATTCACGATCGGTACCTCAGAGCACCAGCACGCGAGTCTCTCGGGCCAACGGCGACTATGTTTCCTCCGCATTAATCCTTTTTTTCCATGTTTTTGTCATTATTTTTATTGTACAAAATCCCCTCAAAACATAACAAAAAACGCAAAGCGAGCCCGAACATGGGACCCGTTTTATAATATTTAAAACACAAAAAATATATATTGTTCTCGAAATGGGAATCGTTCCACACTGTCGGTAATTGACATTTGGGCTCGGCTCTTGTTCGAAGAAGCCGAACTTGGCCTCATTATCCATTTAGTGAGATCGCATATTGTGCAACGTCCGGTCAAGATCTTTTTGGTCGAAGATTCTTCTTGTATATTCAACGGTTCAGATCGATTTGGCATATCAACGGTCGATATTACTCTCAGTATTAACGTTTTGGATTGATGTGTACGTAATCGTACAGTTCAACTCTCTTTCATTGATCGATCCATTGTACATAATACCTATGAGATCTAAAGATACAACAATTCAGATCGGCTGAATGTGGTCGACGGTCGAGATCGCGTAGCTTCCTAAGCAGTTGATTAGAATTTTTAGTTTTTAAAATAAAAAATCAAAAAAATTACCATTCAAGTTTTATAAAATTAATTTTTTTTTTAAATTTGAAAAACATTTTGATAAAAAATTGTTGGTATTTTAGAGTAAACGGTTGATCAAAATAATCCATAGTTATATATATTATAAATATGGTGGAGAAGTTATATATTCATGAATGATATGATATGGATCGAAAAAATATATGTTTATTGTCATGATATGATATGGATCGAAAAAATATATGTTTATTGTTGACAGTGAACTGGTTCGGTTTGAGTGAGGTATACTTCACTCGAGTGAAGTATGATTCAATCCAAACAAGCATTCTAATTAAAACGGAGTTTTTGATACAGAAACTTGGCATGGACCGTGTCGGATTTGACACGGACCGTGTTATTTTTCTAGAGAAAACTCGTTTTGTACAAAAATTTGACACGATCCAAGTCAGGTGTAACTCTACCGTATCATGTATAACTCACTCGTGTCATATGTAACCTATCCGAGTCAACTATAACTCGACCCGTGTAAGTTACAATTTTTCGCATAAAAACTGTCAGATTTTTAAAACTTTTGAAGATACTAGGTGAAGATCCGTGCGTTTGCGCGGATTGTTCTGTTTTTTATTATACTTTTTGTTAAAAAAATTGATATAAATATTATAAAAATAATATATATTATATGTTTGATATAGAAAAAATATATATGTAAAATTCTTTGTTTTACAAAAATGTTATATATTATTTGTTTGATAATTATTATAAAATTATCACTATTATTTATATAAGGAATTAAAATAGTGAAAGAATATAATAGTTATTCCACATACATTGCATATTAATAATTTATTTTGGTTGTACTTAATACCCGTTATTATCTTATTCAATCTTTGCTTAAAATTTAATTATAAAATAAAAAGATAAATGATATTTTTAAATATTTGGGGTTTTAAAAAATATCGGTTAAATAGTAATGTATATATAAAAAATTAAAACGTAATTGAAATATATTATCACCAAGTGAATCTGTCTCCCCTCTTAAATATTAAATATTACAGTTTCATTTTATTTTAAAACTGATTAAATTTATATACATGGCGTTTAACTTTTTAATAATATAAAATTGTACATCTTTATAAATCTTTGTAAATAATTTTGTATTGAACCACATAATTACTAACTCATGTTAATAAATATAATATAATAATGATATATTTTATATATGAATCTATTAAATAATCTAGAGATTCATATATAACTTAATAATTACTGTCGCTAAACTTTAGATTTACACACGCTTATAATAATTCTTCTGACATTCAATCTATCTATTTATGAACGAATTTTTTATGCAAGATCATTCCATACGGGAATATTTACGATATTGCTAGGTTTTTTTATATCAAAATTATGTGTTAGATTATCAGAAATAAATATTATTTTATTTTTAAAAATATATTAATTGTCACTTAATTAAAATATTGGGAGCTTACTCTTGTAATAATAAAAGGAAAATAATTTTCAAAGTTGATGATACTATTCGTAAATTCGATCGTTCTACACGATCAAAACTACAATAATATATTTGCAATTTAAAAAATGTATTAGTTATAAAATCTTTGTTTATATTTTTTAATTTTTTCTTTTGTAATTTGGTAAGATTGATATATGTTTAATTTTGGTTTGCCAAAGCTAGCAAATTATGGTATAAATTTATGTGAAATTTCTCTTTCGTAATACTATGACTATGATATCAACTTTTTCAACAATAATATTTTTTTTCCATGGGACAAACTATACAAACACTCAAAAAATGACTATACCATCCAAATCAGTTTTTTTTATATTGAGTGATTGATATGAAAATTTGATATATTACTGGTTGAGATTTTATCTTTATTTGAGACATATTTGCAAAATTTCTTTTGTAAAATTTTTCTATTGGTTTTTCTATCCAATCAAACACAAAATTAAATAAAACAAACATAAATTAGTACTATGTGACATGATTTTTTCTCCATGTTACTGCAATATAAGATCAAATATAAATAAATAAAAATAAATCAATAAATTAATAAAAAAATATTAAAATAAACAATAAACTAAGTAAACCAATGTACATATATACATATTTTGGACTTGTTAAAAAGATGGGGCAATACAATTTCAAAATGAATAAACAATAACGCCAATTGGTTAAAATAAAAATCAAAACTCTTATATATATATATATATATATTTAATCTTGTCGTTCTAATTTTTTATAGTTGATTATGAATGAATTGATGATGACCTATTTATCTATAAAAGGGATACAATTAAAAGTTTGTAAATGAAAAATAATTAAGAAAAATGGTAAAAAAAGATAAAAGAAATGTTATTATTCTTTTTTATTACATAAATTATTTTTAATATATTTTGTAGAAAATGAATTGAATATCAGTTTTTTTTATTTGTACTCATACTTTGGTAGTTCATTGAAGATTTGTTTTTGTCTATAATATATTTTATGTTTTTTTATATATTGTTATATAACAAATTTGTATCACCTTTTATTTTCATAAAATTAGTAGATATTCATTTTTTTAAAACTATTCAACTTAAATTTAAATTTTATTACATTTAAAATTTTCATTCATTTTTTAAAAACAATAATAATAAATTTATGATTTGAATGATTAAATTTGTCAAAAATTCTCCCACCACTTTATTTTCTCTTACTCCATTTTAAAATCTAATCATTTAGTTTATCATCATATCATAATCTAATGACGTTATCAGTAGATATTCATTTTTTTTTGAACTATTCAACTTAAATTTAAATTTTATTACATTTAAAAATTTCATTCATTTTTTAAAAACAATAATAATAAATTTATGATTTGAATGATTAAATTTGTCAAAAATTCTCCCACCACTTTATTTTCTCTTACTCCATTTTAAAATCTAATCATTTAGTTTATCATCATATCATAATCTAATGACATTATCTCTATAACTATTTAAGTATTGTAATCCATGATGAAAATTGAGTTGTCTCACCAAAATTTAGATGCCAATGTCAATTTTCATAAAAATATCATTACATTAGTATTTAAAAAAATAATATGTATATAACACATTCATACACATATATCATTCATTCTTCGCTCTTACTGCATCCCCAATCACTGTTGCTGCTCGAGCTTTCGTTGCTCGAGCTTCTGCCGCTCAACGTGCCTGAGCGCTCATCGCTGTTGTTCATGAAGAGTCTCTGGCTTGCGATCTCAGTGACGTTTTCAGTGTTTCTGTTTTAGGTTAGCGCAAACTTGTTCATGTTGAGCTCTTCTTTAAACATCTCGTAAGTGGATTTTTTCCCGATAAAAATCTCTAAAACCAGAATCCGAAACTATAGACATCTCCTCTTGTGTCGGGTTTCCCTCCAAATGCATACTCTGTAATGAAATCATCGGATTAAAATGATAACTTGCGAAGCAAGATAACACAGAAAATGTAATAGAAGAATCATATGGATCATCCCTAGAGCAATGTAACCTATGGAGCCTTGGACTCCTATGGTGTTGCTTTCTTCCGATTGGTCGATTTTGTACAGAAACCTCGATAATCCGAAATCCCCGACATGGGCAATGATATTTCTATATTGTCTATATTGTTAAAAAAATAAATCAGACATTTGCATTTTATCTGTGTATATGTGTGAATGCGCAAAATCAGGGATTTCTCTCTGCAGAAGAACAACCCAACATTCCTCACGACCTCGAGATCATCATTACTCAGATTCTCTGTCCACGAACTCATGTTTGCCCTGTCGACAATGATGATCGAGTACTGTCCGTCCGGCTGCAGCATCAACACCGCGTGCCCTGTCGACCCCTCCGGTGCGAAGAGCCTCCTCGATCAGCTTCTCGTGCGCGTCGACTCTGAGACGGCCAACGACGAATGTCGGATACCGTAACTTCGGCCCGAACGCTGCCTGGTTTGCGCCTTTTTCCGACGGCGAAGGTCTGTCCTCTCCTCACTGAGATTGTCTTCCTTCTTTGGACAGTCTCTCAATATCTGCAGATGTCACCCTCCCCCCCACGATGAGCGGCGGTGCGTGGGCATCACGGCCGAGTGGGTTTGTTGATTCACCGACGGATCGGCTGAGAGCGAGAGGTTTTGGAGGGTTTTCCTGGGGATTGGTCAAAGAAACCGAGATCGACGTGGAATCAAATTGTTGTCGGGTCACTTCGTTTGATTTTATTGAACATCTAGATGAAGATTTGTCGATCGAGAGAGTGAAATCGCTTTATTTATACGGAAAGTTTTGACCTTTGAGAGAACATTCTGGTGCCGTTACAGACACCTAATAGTGGCTAATGAATACTTCTGATCACGTTTTTTTTATTATTGAGCAAATAAAAGAACGGTCTTGACCGATTTTTTATAAATTTTTAACTCCATTAAGTAATCCACAATAAATTTTATTTACTCCAAAATAATCGTAGACTATTCTCCCGTTTTTTTATCATTGAATTAGTGAATACTTTTAACAACAATAAATTTTAGTATAATTTTATTTCATATTTTAAATATAATAATTTATAGACAATTTTCAGCTAATAAGAGGTTTACAAAAACCAATGACAATTGAGAAAACTATCATCAAAGAGAACGTTTCTTTTGTTTTATATAAAATAGATAAACTTTTTTATTTTTTTTTATAATAATCTACTTACATTTTTTTTTGTATCAAGGTTTTAAAATAGATTTTAAATATAAATATAAGAAAATAAAAAAAAAACTAAGATCAAAATAAAATTTTATATGTTAAAAGTTAACGTTTTGTCTTTTTAATTATAATAATCTATTGATATTTTCAATTATTATATTTGTCACCTATTTTTTATATGTAAAAATTAGTTCACCTTTTTTATATGTAAAAATTAGTGTTAAAATTATTATATATAAATGTGTTAAATTAATTATAATAATAATTATAATTTTGATTGTGAAAGATGATAAGAATTCGATAAAAATTTAAAAAAATTGCCACATGTTTCGATGACGCTTTAGCATCTTAGTCACAATAGGTTATTTTGCTTTAATTTTCTTTTTAAATGTTTATTCCACTAAATATCATTTATTTATCCATTTACTCTCATTATAATGAAACATGCTCTTCTTCATTGATAGAATAGCAAGCAACTTTTTATTTTTGTAACCGTTCCCTTAATGTGTTTAAGAACATTTTGTTTTTATAATTATAATAATTTATTGGCATTTGTTTTTTATATCATGACCTCAAATAAATTTTAAATATAAGTGTAATCAATTAAATATCTCAATAATATATTAAACTAAAATGAAAATAGATTTTTAATACAATAAATTGAATCATTTTTTATTTAAATATTTATTCACGTTTCAACTCTTTATTTATATATAAATATAATCTATTGTTATTTTTCATGTTTTACATATCTAAAAAAATATCCACATATTTCACATTTCACCTCTTTAAAATTGGTGATAATCTAATAAAAATTAACATAATAATGATTAATGATTATTTTAAATGACCAATAAGAATTTTTTAAATCACCATATAATCTGATTACTCATTTTTGTATTATATGTCACATTGTATTTATTAAAAAAAATATGTTTTAATTAATTAAATTATCAATAAAAACAAAAAAGTGTCACGTAGATGATGAGGTGGATGCTTAGGTGTGTTCACCACAATCCTTTAAATACCATTATTTATATATATAAATGACCAATAAAAACAAAAAAGTGTCACATAGATGATGATGTGGATGCTTAGGTGTCTTCACCACAATCCTTTAAACACAATTATTTATATATATAGATTTTTTAGTGTTTATAAACTAAAAATGTTAGAATAAGTTATGTACGGATAGAGATTTATTCTTTGAGTGATTTTGGGTGATTTTGAGTATTCCTTTTTATTGTTCTTGTAAACTCAATCAAAAGTGTTGTGTTCATTTTCATAAACAAGTTTTTGTATGATGATTCTCGAAAGGGTAAATCGAAATTATTGAAACTTTATTGTATCTCAAAAATGTATTCTTATAATCTCATTTACCTAATAGGATGGAATAACATTTTTAGAACAGTGATTACACGTTTTGAAGTTATATCGGGATTCTTTATTATTCATAAGTGTTACAGGGTCAAAGTCATATCCAGATTTCATATTCATGTAAGATACACGGTTAAAGACTTATCATCGTATCGGGTACATATGTAGTTTGTTTATTCATTTTCGATTTTCCTCCAACAAAAATCAATGAAAAATCAAAAACTATATTTTTATAAAATCCAAAAAATAAAAAATTTAAACTACAAACTAAAATTAAAAAAAAAACTAAAACCAAAAAACCAAAATAAAAATCATCCCATTCAATTTTTATAGTATATTCAAAGGTGAAAATTGATTTATTTAATTCGACGATGGAGATTTTATATATATTGGTATTGTTCAATTGTTATTCACTGAAAAATTTCATGGGAAATGGATTAGTTTAGAACTTTGATTAGGCACGAGAAAAAATCTCACCATAAAGACATATTGTATACAAACATTATCTTGATCACTTTACAAAATCTACCACTAAAAACTTAGATTAAATAATACAAAAATAATTAATATTAATTTATAAAATAATTATTTGTTTTAAATGCAATATAAATAATAGAGAAAAACCCCTAAAAATGTCTAACTTGCAAATTGTGAGAAAAAAAAATCATGAACTTGCGAGTGTGACAAATAATTCCTAAACTTACAAAAAGTGTCTCATTAAATCCTAATCTTGTTAAAAAAATGTCATATTAGTCCTTCGGAAAAACTGATTATAATAATATGATTTTATGTCTTACGTGGCAGGTGATATGGCATGCCAAACGGGATTTTTTGCCACGTAATCAGTAACGAGTTTTAGGAAATCGGTTTCTTCAGAAAATATTTTAGAGTCTCTTAGATGCATTTCATCGAACACTTAGTATGCACGATGACTTACACTAGGCCAATCCTGGAAAAGCTGGATAATCCATCAACCGTACAACAGGAACACATTTGATCTCCACGAACTACGATAGAGACAACGTTGCTTGAAGAGAACGCGACGCCGACGACACCGTTGCTTGGAGAAATTGCCAGCGATTTCTGAAGAAATCGTCGATGATGGAGAAAATGAAGTTTCGAGATCGGACTTTGCTCTCGGGACTCGATTTTGGCAAAAAGAAAACGATTTTCTAAAACCCAGTACTATGGTGTTGTTATCGTTCTTCGTGTATAAGATGTGACAGAAGAAGAGAAGTGATGAGCAGTTTTTGAAGTTGTTCGAAGAGGATGATGAACTGAAGGTTGAAGAAACTGGTTTTCTAAAACCTAATACTGATTACGTGATAAAAAAATTTCACTTGGTATACCATGTCATCTACCACATAGTAAATAAAATCATATTATTATAATTAGTTTTCTCTGGATGACTAATATGATACTTTTTAATAAAATTATAATTTATTGAGATAATTTTATAAGTTCAAAAATTATTTGGTACACTCCAAATTTAAAGGACTTTTTTATTTTGCAATTTGCTTAAGTTCAGAAATTTTTATGTGTTTTTCCCTTAATAAAATTCGGATACTTTCTGATATGTTTGGCGAGGCAGAATAAAACAACAGGAAAATAAAAGGACCAACTACTCTCTCCTTTACAAAATCTGACTATACAAGGACACAAAACATCTCTCTCTCGTTTCATCGGCCATGGCGCTGCAACTATGGGAGACTCTGAAAGAAGCCATACACGCCTACACCGGTCTCTCTCCCACCGTATTTTTCACCGTCTTGGCTTTGGCGCTTGCCTTCTACCACGTCGTCTCCGGCTGGTTTGCTTCACCGTTCGATGACGTCCGGCGAAATCAACGGCCGAGATCTGCCGTGGAGGACGTGGAACCGCTTCCCCCGCCTGTGCAGGTCGGTGAGATCATGGAGGAGGAGCTCAAGCAGTATGACGGCTCCGATCCCAAGAAGCCCCTTCTCATGGCCATCAAAGGCCAGATCTACGATGTCTCCCAGAGCAGGTTAAATCCCTAAAAATTTTAAAATTCCCCAAGGAGAAGTAGCTTTTGGGTTCGATTTGTTATCCCTTAGTCTTACCTGGGTCGATGAGTACTTTGACTTTCATGCTTCGTCTATGTCTATCTTCACAAATTTTACCCAATTTCTGGGTTTGATGGAAAAGCTTTCACCTTTATTTTCGTCTTCTTGACAAAAGATCCTTTTGGTGATAATTGATTCTTGGTGGAGTATACTTTTCCCTCTTTTGCTTTGCATATTTCGAAGGTTTAGGCTTTCCTCTAAATCATTCAAAAGGTGTGTTTTTCCTCTAAGATTATTCCATAGAAATTCAAATGATGCAATTGCAATCCAGTCTTGAGATTAGTGTCCAGCGAGAGTCGCAAATTGGATATCATTTTCCCTGCATTATCCATCTGGTGAATGTTAGTTACCTAAACATGATCACCTTGAGTTTGGAACTGGAACTGGAACTGGAACTGGAACTGGAACATCAGTTTCATGTTGTTTGATTGGTTTTACAAGTGCTAATGTTTGTAACGAAAGTATCCAATGTATTTCGGTGTAGGATGTTCTATGGACCCGGTGGACCATACGCATTGTTTGCTGGCAAAGACGCGAGCCGAGCCCTTGCGAAAATGTCGTTCGAGGAAAAAGATTTGACTGGTGATATCTCGGGTCTCGGCCCATTCGAGCTGGAGGCTCTTCAGGACTGGGAGTACAAGTTCATGAGCAAGTATGTCAAAGTGGGTTCTGTCAAGAAGAATGGTCCAGAAGCTGAGACAGATGCCGTAGCTGCTCCTGCATCCGAAACCGTGGAAACTTCTGATCTCGATGGCCCCAAAAGCGTGCCCGAAACAACGACCAATGATGAGGATGATGTGAAGAAGGAATAGATTTCTTTCATTTTTATCAGACTCTGGCTTTCACTGTTTGGAACAGAATCTTGAGTTGGTTCTCTTGTAATAAGTACTCTGGATGATAGATACTATTTGCTTTGCCGCTTACTTTGCAGACAACTTGGCCATGGCGGAATCGTTGCCGGTGTTCGCGCGCTTTCCACCTCCGGGTCACACTTCCCCTTTTGTGCTTGCGTTACAAAACTGACAGACGACGCGACCAAGACGGAGAATATTTGGGCTGAACCTAAATAGCCGAGCCCAAAATCAAAGTTAATGGGCCACAAGGCCTGTTTTTTAGAAGAAACCCAAAAGAGAATACTGATTGGTTATGGGTATTCGATTTCAAATCCGACTGGTTTGGAATTTGGTACATCTCGGTTTTGAATATCACACAAATATTCCAAATGAGACGAAGTTTAAATTCAACGCCGTGTAAGAAAGATTTAGGGTTAACATTAAACGAGTGATTTTTTTTTTTTATAATATTCAAAAACAAATTATGGATATTTTTACATTTTCGCTTGCATTCGCGAGACGAAAATGTAAGACTCGAATTCAAATCCGAATTTCGAATATCTCAAAACTAAAAATCTGATGTTCGAATCCCCGAATCTCGGGTTTCCTATTCATCAGTCGGGTCGAACACTCGGGTGTTCAATCTAACTCGAAATATTTATGGTAATTACTTATAAATTGTGAAATTCGTAAAAAAAATAAAACTTCCTGAATAATAAATATCTTCAAGGATATAACATGTCATCCCAAGCTGTCACACAAGAGAAAAAAAATGATTGAATTAGAGGGGAGGGATCTGAGTTTGGCAAACGTATGTTGGAATGGTTACAGCTAATCAAAAAACATGCGCTATCTCATGTACCAAAATACTCGCTATATAAATTGTAAACTATTGGACTGTCGACGTGTATTTTCTATGTTCACTTTATTTTATTTTATTTAATAAAAAAGAGCAATAAATTTACAAAATAAAGAGGCTAAAATATGAACCACGTCGGAGAGATCTACGACCAAACATAAAAAGAGTTAGGAAGTCTCGTGCTTCGAAATTTGAGGCACACGTTCAACCAACAAGTGCACTTTGTGCCCAGCTTCTTCCTATCTTAAATGCACCTTTACTCATACAAATCTAAATTCCAGTTTTACCCTTTTCCGATTCGGATATATAAAATTGAATTCAATGATAAATAATCCGGTAAGAGTCTAATTCAATTGAAATGGAAATGGAACTATAAAACTTGATACAAAAAAAATAAAAATAAATTTCTAAAAACTAGAAAACTTGAAGAAAAATCAGTCGAAATGAAAAAAAAAATTCATGGAGGCTGAGTTATGAATTTCAACGTGGTCGGTCCACGTCAAGTTGTCAACCTCTTTTTTAGGCCATTTAATTAGATAATTTCATTTTTTTCCTTTTCATCCTTTGCCATGCAAATGTTTTCAATACATTATGTTGGAAAGTTCAAAACTTCGAGCATTAAATTATGTTTTTATTTCAATTTTAAATGAAATATAAATAAGGCAATGAAGATAGAAATCAAAGTGCTAACCTACATATAAAAAAAAAAGTTTTGCATTTTAAATTTCTTTAATTTTCAATATTGGTGCATCGAAGTACAGAAACTATGGACAGAGACATATGGCCTATTAAAGATCGATAAAAGACAACTCGGTCCAAACTCAGTCGACCAAAAAAAGGTCTACTCCACACGAGATGATCAAAACACATTTAAAAAAATGTTAATTACCCAAACTTGGATAGTTCAATCGGTGAAATGAGGATACAAAATATTTGTTCTGTCCCGAGTTCGAACTTTAAATTTGGGGAGGGAATGTATAATCCAATTCAGATGATTGACTTCCGTCCTAGAATTAGTATGAGTTTTGATCCAAGATATCTGGTTACCAAAAAAATATATATTAATTCAAAAATAGATAAATAAATTATACCATGTAACCCTATAATTCTGTCCGATTTCTCGAAGATTCGGCAAGAACACACAAGCAAAATACACACATGGCTTTTATGAGTTCAGACCAACAGGTCCTACGTCTCGGCCGATGAGATTCTCGACAATCCACTAGGGTCGTTCATGTTGCAATGCCGAGAGAAAATTCAAGAGTACAAAACCTGAGCCTCACCCAATCTCTCTGCGAAAAGAAAAAAAGAAAATCTCGCCATTGATAACACATGAAGCTTGTGTTATATAACGAGCAAGAAATAGTAAACTTAACGAACAGATAAAAAACGCACCGTTACGGTAGAAATAAAAACTCATCCGGTTAACTATCCAAACCCAATTCTTCTTAACCCGGATTAATATACCGGAACCCTCTCCCTAATCGAGAGTATTCAGCTCAATTTGCGTCACTTTTGACATAAATTTTATTTAAATCGTTGGGAATAATATTCTTAAAAATCATTATATATATGTAATTATGTATATATATACGTACCTGTTTATAATATTAGATGTGTATTTATATATGAAAGAAGCCCAACGTAGTTATTACAATTATCATAGCGACATTATATATGTCATGCAATATTTTAGTCGCATATGTGTGTGTGTGTGTGGATAGATAGATATGCCATGCATTTAAAAGAGAGAAAAAAGTAACCCGACTTAGTGGTCTATATATACATACGTAACGTATTGTAGACGTGGATTTTATATGAACATAGAACGAGCTTTGATTGATAACAACTACTTCAATGGAAGCCTTGCTTTGCCCCGAAATCATCCCCAACATCAGATCATCCATTGATGATCTTTCTCCTTCATTCGAATGGCCGATGAAGAGCTTGTCGTCTCTTGCACCCATGGAATCATCAGACAAAGGAGATAAAGATGTGGACAAACCCAGATGCGAGTGGAATCTGTCTTTGTCCGCCGCCATTGTCGCCTCCGGCTCCGCCAAGACGGCGCCTTCGGACGCCATCGGAGCAATCGAGTTCGACTCCACGGGAGAAATCTTAGCCACCGGAGGAATCTCCAGGAAAATCCGATTCTATCGTATGAGCTCGTTCCCAGATTCTCCGACAGTAGTGTTAGATCACGGCGAGGTACTCCAGTTCTGCATCTGCACTCCGGCGAAATTGAGCAGCCTCAGATGGAGGCCCGATTCGAGCAATCGGGTAATCGGGTCGGGCGATTACGACGGCGTCGTGACGGAGTACGACGCCGAGAAGCGAGTCCCCGTCTTCGAGAGAGACGAGCACGGAGGCCGACGCGTGTGGAGCGTCGACTACACGCGCTACACGGGCTCGGTTATCGGTGCGTCGGGCTCTGACGACGGAACGGTGCAAATGTGGGACTCACGAGCCGCCGAGTCCGGATCGGCCGAGCCGTCAAAGATCAGACCCGGTGGTGGATCAGCGATCTGCTCCGTCGAGTTCGATCCAACCGGTGGACCATCCTTGGCCGTCGGATGCGCTGACCGGTGTGCTTACGTGTACGACATCCGACGGCTCGTTGACCCCGTCGTGGCACTTGAGGGTCATAGCAAAACGGTGTCGTATGCTCGGTTCCTGGATCCTCGGACCGTCGTGACGGCTTCAACGGACGGGTCGTTGAAGACATGGGACGTGTCCGAGGGCCGGCGCGTGGTTCGCACGTACAGAGGGCACGTGAACAGCCGCAACTTTGTGGGGTTGTCGGTGTGGAGACACGGGGGTTTGCTTGCGTCCGGTTCGGAGGATGATAACGTGGTTGTGTACGACACGAGATGGGGAGACCCGGTTTGGATCCACCGGTTCGGAGTCGGGTCGGGTCATACAGGTCGGGTCGGGACGGACCGGCAGTTCGTGAGCAGCGTGTGTTGGAGACAAGTGGGTGAAGACGGGTGCGTCCTCGTTGCCGGAGGATCCGACGGTGTTTTAGAGGTTTTTTCTGGACAACACAACTAATAAAACAATTCAAACATAATTCTGTTATTATTTTTTTTTACAAACGAAAATTGTTAATGACGATAAAATTGATTAAACCTTGTATTTTTTTTTATATTCCAAATGAGATTTATAGTTTCTAAAGAATTTCACCGTTTGAGAAATTGGAAACATTCATGTTTGGAGGCATCGATATTGGATATAGTGTCGCCACTTTTACACCGATTGAGCTAATCAAATAATCATAAAATGATAATATTTAGGGTTCCTAGAAATGGGTTACATTCTATATATGATGGATCATCCTGCAAAAGTGACATGGTGATGGTTATCCATTCTTAACCTAAAACTCCTCTTAAAATCGGATATTCGACCCGATATATGAGTTAGGATACCCAAATATGGGTTATTCATCATTCGACAAGACGAGTTTGAGTTTGAGAACCCGAATTTCGGGTTTGAATTTTGATGTCGGACGAGAATCCGTCACTTAAAAGTAGAACTAGCATTTGAGTTTGAATTTTATATAAAAATCGAATGTGATATAAAAGAGGCGACGTCTGGAAAAGAATTATGTGTTGCATTATGTCGAGCTGGTCGAATATATGTATAGATAATGTTAACAAACCCTAAAGATACCAGGAACAAATCTCCACCAAATCTATCAACATAAGGAAACTAGATATATCCAAATATATATATCGATATACACCCCAATAAAATGGTTATAATTTTTCTATAATCAAAATAACCGAACCGAAATCAAATTCGAAATGATACCCCTTAGTTTTGACTGTTCGACTTCCTCCCTCCCTTCCTTTTTCTCTCCATGCACTGCTCTTCTCCACTCCTCCTTTCTCTCTTTTCCCATTTTCTTTGAGCTCGACTTTGTTTTTTATGACCCATTTGCAAATCCATGGGTCACCTACCCAATTTGTTTAATTAAACAAAAATAGATGTTTTTTTTTTATAAATTTTATAGAATTTTAATTTTTTTTTTGTCAATTGCCCACATGACAAACGCCCATAATAAAACTATTGCTCCAGGTTACAACTTTTTATGGGTCCACTGCTGTTTTCAATGTCGTCCGTTCGACGACATTCATGGGAGTTTGGATATCTGAACGCCACGGTCCGATGACGATCATGAATCGCAAAATCTCGAAAAGAATCGGATTGGAAACCGGAGGTCCATGCATGGCTTCTTGGTAATGGTAGGGTATCGATATCTTATCGAAATTACACGATGACCCATTTGATCAACTATACAATAGACACCTTTCTCTTTCACGTCATCTCTATAACTGTCACGTGCCTCTGTTTTTATATCTACCAGCTAACAAAGTGGATATTCATGGCGTATTTGTTTGATTATTCTTGTATTTAATTTAATTTAAAAGTTTATAATTTAATGTGATTTGGGTTTGATGGCAAGAAAAGCCCAGCCCAATTAGCCCACGAGCCTTAAAACCAAACCATTTGACCAGAGACCCATGAGGCCGAAAACCGAAATCGAGCTTTCTCGTTTGTTTCACCGCAGCCAGTAAACCTCACAGGGTGATTCGTAAATATTCTTCGCCGGGATTTGCTCCTCCCTGTTGATTCCTCCGCCGAGAGAGAGAGAGATGGTGTTATCTCCGGTGGTGAACACGTACCCTTTGTCGAACTACAGCTTCGGGACCAAGGAGCCGAAGCTGGAGAAGGACACCTCCGTCGCCGATCGTCTCGCTCGTATGAAAGTCAAGCACGTTTCTTCTCCTTTTTCTTTCTTCTGTTTTTTCTTTTGTTTTCCGTAGATCATGTTCGGGAAAAAGATGGTTGAGTAAAACCCTAGGGATCTTTGTTCTTCCCTTGGATTCATACGCTCGAGGCTGAAGCATCATCTCGCTGATTTTATTCAGAATTTTGCTAATATCAGAGGTAGTTCTGATTAGTTGCGTGAATTCTTCAGCCTTCTGCTATATGCGACTGTTTTAGGGAGTAAACTCATGACCAGTGATGTTTTGTTCCTCTCTTCTGGAATTTTGTTGTCCTCTCGTTTTGTTTCTCTACCTTCAATATCTTCTGGTTCTGGGTTCCGCTGAATTCCTCACTTATAGCTGTTTTTGGCATAATTAAGTAAAGTTTTTCATTTATGAACTTTGAATCTACAACAAGATCCTAGGGTTTTTGGATTAAGTTTAAAGGTTGTTGTAGCCATGGTAATGGCTAAGTTCATTTTCAAAGTCTGTGCTTGGCTTTGAATTAATGGATTGCTAGCTTAGTGTTTATTATTGAGACTTATTTCTGGACTATGGAGACTGAAAGTTTGTTTATCTCTTCATTGCTAATGGTGGGGGGCAGCTATATGAAGGAGGGCATGAGGACTAGCGTTGAAGGGATTCTATTGGTATGTGATCTTTCTTCCTGTTTCATATGTGAGTTTGGCAAATGCTCATGTGTAGTTGTATCCTGTTGCTGTACGTGTGCTAAATAAATATCGATTCTGTAGCAATCTCAATCCTTATTTGTGTAACGCCATTGTCATGTTGATATACATCATTCTTTGCCATCTCAGATAAAGTCGTTCTTTGTAGTTTCATTGTGGAGAGTGTATAAAACTGTGCACTCCTAGCAATCTTTCACTAGGAAAATAACATGACAAGAAAGCTTTCAGTGATGATCTATCAGAGAGGCATCTGTTTCCTTTCTAGTTGTCATCCCGAAACATTTCTAATGTGAAATTTGTGCTGGTTGAATCTCCTTTTGCGCACGCAAGCACCTGTGTTCTAAATGAATTTATCTGAACAAACAAACCACTAGTTTTCCATATTCGAAAAATTTGAGTAGAAATCCACAGATATTTGCTAGTCTCATAGCAGGCATGTTTTTAGGCTTGCAGTTACTTATGTATTGAGGTGTTTCTCTTTTAGCAAACTGAGTTTGCTAAACTCTTAAACTTGTTGAATATGGTGTGCATGCTGTCCTTGTAAATTTTCCATGTTGGTCCATCATCCATGGAGGAACATTTGCTTCTTTTTTAAGTTGCAATGTGCTGAGGACATAAGATATGGTTGACTTTCTGTCCTACTTTGACAGAAAGTTCTATTTTCACAGAACGTTCGATATGTCTGGTTTATCACCTTAATTGATTTCCAATTGTTTCGGCCCTCAGCACTGAAATCCTTATTGGTTCACCTTGCAGGTACAAGAGCACAACCATCCTCACATACTTCTCCTGCAAATTGGTAACACATTCTGCAAACTTCCTGGTGGACGTTTGAAGCCAGGAGAAAATGGTATCTCGACCTTTCCATGTTACTTCCCCACTGTTGTGTTATGTTCTTTTGTTCACATTTCCGAGTTTTTTTTTTTGGCAGAAATTGAGGGCTTGAAAAGAAAGTTAACCAGCAAGCTTGGAGGTAACTCGCCCGGTCTCATGCCTGACTGGAAGGTACCCTTGTTTTTCTCCTTTTGATTGCTCGTGAGCATATTCCCAGATACATATACACCTCGAATCTAGGCATTGGGTATGGATGAAGATAGATAGTTGTTGTCAACCCGGATCAGTGTGGTACATAAAAGTAGATGCAGTTCGTCTTCCATAAATTTGTCGGGTAATAATATACAGACATGCTTGTCTGTGAGACTGTGACGAGGAATCAATGGCTGGAAAATGGGATTAAGCCTTTGTGTCCTGTTAGAAATTCTCATGGTGTCTCCTGTTTCCAGGTAGGTGAATGCGTGGCCACATGGTGGCGTCCGAACTTCGAGACAATGATGTATCCGTATTGCCCTCCTCACATCACAAAGCCAAAGGTAATAAATAAAACCAGTTTTAGCTGAGAGAGGGTTTCATTACATTACGTTACATTACACTCTTCTGTGTAGGAGTGCAAGAGGCTCTTCATAGTTCACCTGTCGGAGAAAGAGTACTTTGCAGTGCCGAAGAACTTGAAACTCTTGGCCGTCCCACTGTTCGAACTCTACGACAATGTTCAGGTTCGATAATTTTGGCAGGGCCCTCGGGTCTTTCTTTAGAAGAAATGATTTGTTATTTTTAGTATGGATCCGAATTCTAACGGTGAGGAATTTCTGGGTGGGAACAGAGATATGGACCGGTGATATCGACCATTCCTCAGCAGCTGTCGAGATTCCATTTCAACATGGTTAGTTCTTAAGCCTTTTGGTGGATCCATGGAGAGCAAAAACTCTGTTTGGTGGCAAGGGTTCTTTATAATCCGAGTAGAGTGTTTATCTTCAGAGACTTTGTTCGATATATTTATTTTTAAAATAAATTGTTTTTTTTTAAGATTTTGAGGCAACATTATTGATATATTATTAGATTTCAAATTAAACTTTTTGAAGATCTATGAAACGATGGGGTAATATATATTGATAATTATCATCTTATATGATATATTAATGGTTCAAATTATGTCTTTGGGTTAAAAAAAGTAATCACTGATTAAGGATAAAAAGAAAAACATTTACTAAACTAGATGTTAATTTCTGTTTAGTACGCAAAATCTATTCGAAAGCATTAACACGTGAAAACATTAATTTCTGTCTAGTATGAAAAATTGCACGAGAAGGATGTTTTCTTTTAAAAAAAAAATCCTTGAAAATAAAATTTAAATTAAATTAAAAAAGAATTCGAACTAAACTGATAATCAATTAGGCATTTGGGCGCTTAGAAGAATTGATTGAAAGTTGCAATTAATTTTAAGAAACTCTAATATATCGTAATCCAATCCCATCGAATGGAGTAAAATTTAGTGTAGATTTGATAAAATCTACAATGATTTAATTAATTTGGAAATCTTTAAGCTTACATAAATTTAAAATTTTGATAACTATTGCCATCTTTATTAAGAGCAGCAACTTTCCTCGTTACGGCCAAGTCAAATAACATTACATTAATCATGTTGAATACTCGTTAAAAGTAAGAAAATTATGATTATATATACACATATTCTATAAGTTCTAATGTACACACACACACACATATACGTATATATATCAGGAAAAATAGAAAAAGAAAAAAAAGAGAAGAAAAGCTAAACCTTGTGTCTCGAAAAGATTAAGATTCTGTGTTTTTAAGAGGAAGCGCTAAGTTTTGCATCGGATCGTGGTAAGCCCTTTTCATACACATTGTTGATTCACATATAAACACACGCATATGTACCTATAACCTTGAACATTCATATCTTATTTATTTTTTGAAGTTTGTAACATGTTTATTAAAATAATATATTTCAATGTAGTCAGGGGATTCCATGAAATGATGAATTATATAATGCATGTCATGAGAAGAGGGTAGAAGTGGTTATGAGTTACTAATAGATGATATTTTCCGACCGTAATTAAATGAGAACCCTACAATTGTGATTTGATTCGTTTGGTTGGTTTGAATCTCATTAATTCCACCAAAAATACGAAAAAAATACCCATTAATGCTATTAGTTAGATCACATTTTTTAAAATGAAAATAATCAAAGGATTTTAAATTCATAATAACGGAATCGGACATATTTTGCCGGTGGGAAAAAGAGTAGCATGCCTCCTTGATAAATCCCTTTCCCATCACCACATGCCTTGGAAATACAATAAATTCCTCCCGCACGCATTACTTTCTCATGGTAGCATTCATAACAAGTTGTATTTCCTCTCTTTCTAGAAAAAAGGATGAGATGTATATACACGTGTGTGTGTGTGTATCTATCAAAAGAAATTTAAAAAATATGTCTATTTAGATTTTAATTATATTTGATTTGATTCAATTCAATTAAAAAAATATTTGATGTATAATTTAATTTGTCTTAATTTTTATTATTTTATATTTAACTTGATAGAAAAGAATTTATCATGTATAATACATAAGGATAGAAAATTCTCCCTCTGATTAGTTCTCGTTTAAGATAATATTTTTTTGTATCTTAATAGATGTAGTTTAGATTTTCTAGGTGATTTTTTAAGAAAATTTTTAATTTAAAATATTTAACTTCATAATCATGAATGAAAATATGTTTTAATGAGGCTATATGTGACTATATTTTCTTAAAAACCATGAAAAAAAATCTAAAACGACATGTATTAAAAAACGGAAGGATTAATAACTAACAGCTGAAATGCTAAAAAGAAAAAATAAAGGGAAAGGCAAAGGAGAGACAAGACGCAAGTGTAATTAAGAGAGGACCGTTGTTGAGTTTAGAGAGTGCAGAAGCACATGTCCTCATGTGCTCTGTCAAGTGCCTCCTCTCCGGGATTTGATAAAACCCACTTGTCCATCTAATACATCATCTAATCATTAATTAATTAATTAATTAAACCTCTCTTTTTTTAATAATCAAATTAAACCTCTCTTATTTCTGTATTCTCGTTGTTTTTTATTTATTTATTTTGCTTTATAATTAAAACACTATAACCATCATCACATGTCATATAGTCAACTACATGATACCCACTTTCTTAAGGAAATCCCGACGTTTTTATTCTATGATAGGGTCTACGTGTAACATACATACATACATATGTGTGTGTGTTTGTGATTAATAATATTTTCACAAACAATAGCATCCAACGTATGCATGTTGCATCCAACCACTATCAATAATGTTCCACACCATGCAATATGGAATAGAAAAAGAAAACCCCAAACTTATTTGAAGGCTTTAATTAAATATATCATTTCCATAACAGACAGTATCAAATTAATTAAAGCCCTGTATTAAGATGTTGGACCACCCATCCATGAACATCTTTTTTTGTTTGACCTTTCTATTAGAAAACTAAAAATTTCAACTATAACCTCTAAATACAAGTTTACTCCATTTATTCTCAATCCAAATCCATTTATGTTTTCAAGGAGTAGCTAGTTCTAGTTCTAGTTCTAGTGCTAGTGCATGAAATGCCATGTGATACAGCAATGCATCGTGTGTGTTATACCTATTATATATATATATACACACACATATTACATATAGGACTGTGCATGAGTTATGTTTGATATTATGTTTTACTTTTTTTTTCAAATAGAAAACAAAATAGTGAATGATTGACATATTGCACCCAAATATTACTGTCGTCATTATTGGTTTATTAGAAAACGAAAATGTAAACGAAATATGAATTTCATGAAAATGACAAGGAAAAACTCGGATTTTAAACAAAATACATTTTAATACCTGGATTTTCCAAAACAATATTATTTTATTAGTTAAAAACTTAAATTCAAGAATTATTTGATTACAATGCCCTGCTCCTTTTACCAACATTTATACAAAATCTCGATTTACAATAATCGTTTGTATACAAAAAAAAATCGTTTTTAATATGGAAATAGAACCCTTAGCGTGAACATATATATATATACACGGTGACCCCACGCCCCTGAAGCCTACCGAGTACCGAGTAATGATTACTCACTTTCCAAAAATTCACTGGCGCAGATTTTGATCTTATCACAAGATTCGGATTTAAACATAGAAATTAGCATACCATAATTTGTCCCAAAAAAAAAATTAGCACACCATAATTCGAACAAATTTAACATTTAAACGTACCCACGCTCACCACCTCTTTCTGACTACATACATGCCTAATTTGCATTACATGCTTTCTATAAAAATATATTAGATCGAATCGGTGGTACAATATATATATATATATATATATATATATATATATATATATATTAGAGACCTGTCGTGGAAAAAGGAAGAAGGATTGGTTAAATCTTGGACTTTTGGAGCCGCAGAAAAAAAAAAAGGTGGGGTTGGGGTGTCAATGAAATAAAGGTGCAAGGAAAAACAAGAAGGAAGAGAACCCAAAATGCCTTGCTGCATTAAAAAGAAAAGCACTTTTCAATTTAATTTAATGGAATAAATTAGAAAAAGTTAATTTCTTACTCAATCACCCGAAAGGGGCACACACAATAAACTCAACCTATAACCTTCTACACGCCGCCTCAAAATAATATTGTTGAGACTTATAAACAAAATTTCGTTAATAAAAATTACGATTTATTTATAAAAATATCTTAGTATTATATTTTTAAATATCTAAATATAATTTTATTAAAAATAATATAAATTATTGGATTATAAAATAATATAAATATATACAAATAATATAGATACATTGATTATTTAAATAAAATTGTTTTTTGAATTTTATTTGGACTAAAAATATAATTAAAGAATCTAATATTTTAAGATACTAAAAAAGAATATGGAAATGGTTCAAAGATAACGGATTTAATAATTTTAATTTAAAAAAAAATAATTTTTAACAAAAAATTTAATAAACAAGCTCATGAATTGATACCAGCAATAATTATTTGGTATTATTAAATTTGATAATTATATAAAATTTGTTGTTTGCAATTAATAAAAACAATGTTCATGAATTGGAACCTCAACGGTACAGATTTGTGGTCCCTGTGTGGGATAATATACGAGTACACGGTTTAAATTTGCCTTAAGAGGCCCTGATTCTTACTTATCACTTCTGCTAATCACTTGATTAATATTTTTAATGCATATTCTTTCCCACTTTGTTTTTTTTCCTTCATTATTTTCTAATCTAACAAGGAAAGTGATAACAGACTGGAAACCAGATTTATTTTGGTGGGTGCTATCCTCACAGCTGTCACATTAACACTTCAAAAACCCTTTTTTTTTTCTGCCTGAATTCATTCTTCTTCAGACCTCGAGACAACTACAGATTTCAGACAAATTCCTCTGTTTTTTTTTTTCTTTTTTATGTTTCTGAGTTTTGTTTGGGCTTTTCGGTGGGAAAATTTTGTTTTTAAGTTTTTGTAGTTTCGAGAAACAATGTTTAAGTCATGGAGAAACGACAAGAACAAGATCAAAGCTGTGTTCAAGCTGCAGTTCCAGGCAACTCAGGTACTTTACTTTTGTCTGATTGTTTTTTTTATAAACCCCCCCCCCCAATAATGTTGATCCTATAGAATCGTCATTTCATGGAATTCGAGGTCTGGGATTCAAAACAATGTTGTAATTTGGTTCTGGATCTGTGATCGATCTACTTAGGTTCTAAGGTCTGCTCTAGTGTGAATGTGAAGAGTTCTAAGTGACAGTTCTTTCTCAGCTACACCAAAAATTATGGGCTTATCGCATTGACATTACGAAATCTGAGTCAAGTAAATCAGAGATTGGAACGAGAATGTTACCTGGTTCCTGGGCTTTTTTTTTCCAGGTGCCGAAGCTGAAGAAATCCGCACTGATGATATCTTTGGTTCCTGATGATGTGGGGAAGGCAACATTTAAACTCGAGAAGTCTCAGGTCAAAGACGGAACCTGTTCGTGGGAAAATCCAATATATGTGTCAGTGAAACTGATTAAAGAACCAAAAACTGGGATTATCCGTGAGAAGATATACCATTTCGTCGTAGCAACAGTGAGTGTGGTCGATGATGATATGATTATGTTTCGTCTAATACCTCTGAGTATACCCTTGAAGTTGTGTGAAAGTTTGGACCTTTCAATTTTTTTTTTGGTTTCAGGGTTCTTCCAAGTCGGGCTTTCTTGGAGAAGCTTCTATTGATTTTGCAGATTTTGTGGCAGAGGCAGAGCCATTGACTGTCTCCTTGCCGCTTAAGTTCGCCAACTCCGGTGCAGTTTTACATGTCTGCTCTCTCTCTCTCTCTCTCTCTCTCTCTCTCTCTCTCTCTCTCTCTCCCTCTCTCTCTCTCGTGTCTTCATGTCAAAGCCTGTGTAAGAATCGGATCGGTTAAATTGTCAGGATTTGCCATCTAAGATGAAAACTAAGCAATTAACCGACAAAACAGTGCTAACTTGCTATGTAAACCAGTGCTTAACATAAGAAGGGTCGGTTTCATGATTAAAATGTCCCTTTTGGTGCAGGTGACAATCCAGAAGATACAGGGAGCCAATGATCTAAGGTTTCTTTCACACTGTCCGTCAAATTGTTGCCTTTTCTTCGTTCTGGCATTTACTCCGACGATCTAGTAAAAGATTTTTGTCAAACTTTGCAGATTTATCGAAGAAAATGGAGATCAAGCACTCACCAAAGAAGAGAGCTTCAAAAGCCAACAAAGCAATGATGATGTAGATGGATTTAATCGAGATGTAAGCTTCTGGTTTACGGAGTAAACTCTCTTAGAATAAAAAATAAAATGAAACCATTAGGCAGGCCCCGATAAAATATCAATCCCCGCTCTCTGGATTTCTTCACAGGAAAGCAGCTTGGATACAAACACGCCTAAGAACGGGAGCCTACTAGGTTCCTTTGATTCTAATGGAGCATCATGCTGGATAGATGGTCCTGACGGGAGTATGCGTCTACCTCATCGACAGAACTCGATCCCTTCAAGAAGAAACGGGCATCGGAGATCAAACACAGAATGGTCAGCAAGTTCAACATCAGATGGAAGTTATATTGAGTCAAGAAACAGTCCTGAGAACAATTTCCAAAGAGGATTTGCTGATGATTCGAATGACCCTGGTGACAGACAGAAGGTAGAGCTTGAAGCTTTGAGGAGGCAATCAGAACTAACTGAGCTGGAAATGCAGTCTCTAAAGAAACAGGTTACAAAGGAAGGCAAACGGGTACAGGAACTCTCGAAAGAACTAAGTTGTCTCAAGGAAGAAAGAGATAATCTTTTGGATGAATGCAAGCAGCTCAAGCTGCAGAAAAATGTAGATGAAGCTGAAGCTGAAAGCAGATTGAGAAGCATCAGCGAGGATACGAGCAATATGATACAAGAGATCAGAGATGAACTAGATTGCGAAAAGGATTTGAGTAGCAACCTTAGGTTGCAGCTGCAGAGGACTCAAGAATCGAACTCCAACCTGATTCTTGCAGTGCGTGATCTGAATGAGATGTTGGAGCAGAAAAACAGCGAGATTTCTTCACTGGGTACTGAATTGGAAGAGGTTAAGAAGCTTCAAAAGGACAGGGAAATGGATTCTGGACCTGATGCAAATGAGGATGAAAGCCAACAAGGATGGAAAGTCGAGATTGATATGCTAAAACGAAGAAACGAAGACTTGGACTGGGAGTTAGACTCTTACAGGAAAAAGAACGAGGAACTGGAGATCCAACTGAATGAAATGACTCAAGAATACGAGTCCTTAAAAGAGGAAAACAGCAACATATCTTTGAGGTTAGAGCAGCAAGAACACTTGAAACCACAAGATATATGCCCAGATTCTAGACATACTATAGAAGAATTGGAATCTCAGATAGAGAGATTGGAGGACAAAATAAAGCAGCAGTCATTGGAATACTCCGAATGCTTGATTACAATTAACGAACTCGAAAGTCAGGCCAAGGAACTGAAGAAAGAACTAGAAGAGCAAGCTCGGATTTTCGATGAAGACCTTGAAGCAATGGTGAAGGCCAAGACCGAGCAGGAGCAGAGGGCCATAAAATCAGAGGAGGAGTTGAGGAGAACAAGGTGGAAGAACGCTATAACAGCTGAGCGGCTACAGGAGAAATGCAAGAGGCTTTCTCTAGAAATGGAGTCTAAGCTAAGCGAGAACGAGAAGTTGACAATGAAGAGCGTGGCAGAAGCAAATGATTTCCGCACGCAAAACAAAAATCTTGAAGAAATGCTACAAAAAGCAAATGCAGAGATCTCAAAACATAAAGAACTGAAGAGGTATGAAGAAGAGAAGAGTGAAGCACTGTCAATGAGAGTTCAGATGCTCGAAGCAGAGGTAGAGAAGCTGACAAAGCTGAGGGATGAATCGAATGCAACAGCTACTGAAACTGAGATGCTAATTCAGGAATGGAGGAAAGAAAGAGACGAACTGCAGAGAAAACTTACATTGGCTAAAGAAGAAGCCGAGAGAGCACAAAAAGATTTAGTTCTCACTAGGTCATCTCATGATGAGAAAGAGAGCATGGTCCGGAATTTGAGGAGAGAAGTGGAAGGACTTAGCCAACAGTACAGTGAATTACAGAATAGCTTTGTTCAAGAGAAAATGGAGAATGAAGCTCTAAGGAAACAAGTATCGAACCTGAAGACCGATATTCAGAGAAAAGAAGAGGATATTTCTAAAATCCTTGATGCAAGGTACAGAAAAATAACTAAGACTTTTAGTTTTCCTCTCTAGCCCCAATTCACTCCATATGATCTACATCTATGTCATTTTATAACAGGACGGAAGAAAGACAGTCAGGAAAAGAGCAGAAGCTTTCCACTTCTAACAGACACAACAAGGAGAGCATTACAAAACTAATGGATGAGTTGGCTCATCTCAAGAATAAAAATAACTGCATGGAGAGAGAGCTGAAAGAAATGGAAGAAAGATATTCAGAGATAAGCCTGAAATTTGCGGAGGTAGAAGGCGAAAGACAACAACTTGTGATGGCTGTTAGAAACCTCAAGAATGGTAAGAAGAACTAATATTTCTATGCAGGGTTTGGGAGTGGAACTTTTCTGGGGGTGAAAGCAGCGAGGATCCATTTGAGCTGCAAATATAATTGTTTGACATCATTGAGGAAAGCTTTTTATGACTCGTGTGTTAATATAAAAAAAGTTTTCTATAAAAGTAACTTTTGAATCCCTAACGAAGCTGAGGACGTCTGTGGAAATCAAGAAAAGAGCAACAGAAACCCAGAGCATGCAATAACATATGTGCAGTATTTCTTCTCTAGGAAGTTATAATTAAATGCCTAAGTTTCAGCATTTTCACCAAAAATGTTCATCAAAGAGGGAGTATAAGGTTACTCATATGCAGCAGAATATAGGCTCTAGTTCTATCTTTATCAGAGCAGGCTTACCTACGAAAGGATAGATCAGATCTACACACCTACAACTCCAGTTTAAAAACGGATCCCTTAAGTATTTATTAAACTTAATTTTGTCTTTGCTGTGTTACCTATTTGGTAGTAACAGAGATATTTTTATACGCGGGGAATGAGATACCGACCTCCAAAATCTGAAACACCGAAGTTGAATCTGTGGCCACTGAAATATTGTTGCTGCGATCTTAAATGTTTACACTGAAGGCATGATAAATTCCTTATTTCCAAACCAGTTTTGTTTGGCTTCCTCTTCCATTCACTGCAAATGATAGGGACTGAAGAAAAACGGACATTAAGGCAGAGAGCAATCACCAAAATAGTAAAATTTCACTCATGTAGCATTTGTACGTTATGAGAAACAATCTGTATACCTGCTTTGCTCGCTTATCAACCGGTGTCCATGACTTAAGAGGCGAGATTAAAGATTGCTTAGATTGCTTCTGCTTTTTCTCTTCTGGCAAATTATTCAGTGTTTTGCCTCCTTTGTGCTTGAAAAACTCTAGTATTGAAGGACTCTTCCTCTTGGTACTGGTTGCTTTCATTGTGTTTCTTGGAGATTCCAAAGTAGTAATAACAAATGCGGGACGAGCTTTTTGTCGTGCTTGACTTCTTTCTCGGATTCTGTTAAGAAACTCAATTGTCCAGGGTGAACCTTGTTGATTGGACGAATGAATTGCATTTGATAGCGGAGTTTTACCACAATGTGATATCTCTTCTCTAAACGGCAGCTCTGTAGACCCCACAGATCTCTGCGTTAAGACCTGCTCCAAAAGGATCTTCTGGCGTTTTGACGGAAAATTATCATCATTGTCATGCAAAGCAGCATGTTTATCATTTATATGGGAAAATTCTCTTGGATCGTTGTCAGCGGTCAATCTATGAGAACTAAAGTTGATCTCAGCCATGGTTGATCTCAACCTCGCAGTTTTTGGCTTTCTTGGAATGTCTTTGGCTGCATCAGAACCTGAAGAGGGAAAGTGCCTAAAACTCGTAGAAGGCAAAAAATCTTCACCCAGAAATTCATTATCTGCATTAATAACTTCACCTCTGTTGTCTGCAATGAAACTCCCTGAGTTCCCAATCTCATGCGATGTCGGTTTTTCTGCTTCTGAATACTTACATCCTCGGTTCTGGTTCATGAAATCATCATCTCTTAAGGGCAAACTCCAATTTTCTGCCGCAGAAACCCCAGGAACATTGTTACCTACATCAAAACCTTCTAGATCCTTTTGCCAAAACGTGCCCTTTAGTGACGAACCAGGTTCTGGGTGGTAGTCAAATATACCAGAATCTCTAGTTAGCCAAGAATCATGCTTGAGGTGTGCATCAGATAATTCAGTCAAGGGCTCAAAATGGAGTATCTCAGGATCTCCAGATGGCCATGAATAATCAAGTTCAATCACTCCAGAAGGATTCATGTGTGCATCAGCTAGTTTAGTTGAGGAATCAAAGTGAACTAGCTCGTCCGCATCACTGTCAACTTTCTTAGCAGCATCAGTATACTGCTGCTTTTTCGATGCAGAGAGAACACTAAAACGGTATGTGTCTGAGTCTGCTCCAGAAGATATGGAAGAGGAGCTTTCTGTCATAACAGATTTGGAATCCTCCCTCGCACCATATCTGCAAAGAGCAGTAAACAGATCAACACTCTCCTCTGAAACATTACACTCTTTCATCCTTTGAACCTTGCTGTCACGTGGAAGCTTCATGAACTCAATTAGTGGGCTACCAGATGACAGAATCGCATGAGAAGTCAGTGGATTAACCGAAGGAAATTTGGTGAGAAATGATTCTGCAAGAGATTCTGACTCGAGCATCTTTGCCTGGACTTGGGTCAACTCGAAAGGATATGTGATGCACCTCAGTATAATTTCATCTGTTAAATCAGTTGACGATGAACAAAAGATCTGCAAATTGATTCCCAGGCTAGCTGCTGCTGCATAGAGCTCATCAGATGATTCCATTATTGTGGTCAGGTAGCCGGTTTCCCCCTCAAAAACCTGTAGGAAATTAAACATCATGCTCAAGGAATTGATGTGGAATCTCACTTTCCAATTCAGAGGGAACTGTAATCTGTAGCAAAGACCTAGCAGGCTAGCATCTGATTAGGTAGTAGGCCTTGTCGTTTCACTAAGCCAGTGTCTCTATGGTTTTACAGTAGGGCTCCTAACATGCCAAAAATTATTGTACATAAAGAAATTTCACAAATTAAGGCAGGAAACAAAGTTCAGTGCCAAGCAATGCCAGAGAAGGACAAGTAATTACCATAATGCAGCAGCTGAAAGTAAAACTCAACAATGTCAAAACATTGGTTGCGATATCCCCAATCCACGAAAGTGAGCTTGAGGAAGCACGACCAGCTGCCGCAGATCTCGTGCTGATATTTTCACAATCATACCAGAGTAAGCAAACTGCAGAACTGAGCATTAGATCCACAGGTATATCTGAATCGCGCTCCACAACTTGCACTCCTTCTTTCTCCATTGCCAAAATCTTTTGGTATGTACTTCTTCTGGATACTATCATTTCCTTGTCAGCATTTCTTGTATTCACAACAACCACAGCTCTCAAGCCAGAGACAGTTTCCTCTTGAATGAGACCACTTTTGCCTCCAGATTGTTGAGGCATGGAGAAAAGTTTAAATTCATCTGTCGCTTCTGATGATCCTACAGAACATACATCATCAAGTGGAACAAAATTCAACAGTTCTTCCAACCATCCAGTGCTTGTCACAGGATCATCTACCTACGATAGCCATGTAAAAATGGTCGTAAATAACCATACACGGAATATATACATCCATGCAAATAATTATAAGAACACTGCTATGCAAAACTATGGAACATCATAAATAACAACGAAGAGACAAACAATTTTAAGTTCATGTACTTGCTTGAATTAAAAAACTCAAGTTCTGTTGGTTCCACAAACCATTCAAGATTACAAAACATAGAGATTTGCCAAAAAGCGAAATGTAAGGCTCATGAAAACATTTTACAATACCACAGTTCTTGGTTAGAATCCTTGAAACATCGACTTTTTTCGTCATACATACTAGAATCCATACATGAATTTCCATAGTGGGAAAACCAAGGATTGCACGATGCTCACCTTGGTCACATTAGGATTATGAGGTATTGCGACACCTTCACAAAGCTGTTCACATGCACTGGACATATCCAGTTCCACTTTTATGAAATGGAAACAAGGAAAGGGAGGCAACTTTGGGAAATCAGAGAAAATTCTGGCTGAGGCATATGAACCTCCATATTCTACAACGATGCTGAAACTTTCAAATTGCAAAGTGGGGGAAACTTGCCTTGAATAAGAAAGAAAGAACTAGTTAGTTTAACTGCTCCTCAAGAAACTAACAGAGACTGAGACATGATGAACAGCAAATATATAGAGCTCATGGTTTTCAGCGCATAAAGACCCAAAAGGAAAAAGAAAAGAGAGCAATTACACAAGCAGATGTTACTGTCTACTGTCTACTGTCTTTTAGGCATGTGAAACAATGCAACTTACAGATCAGACTACGTCCAGGGATACTCCACATCGTTCTCAAACTTACAATTGATAATTTTGGCAACTCTAGGACACTGTCCACCAATTATTAGGTTTCATTTCCAGATTTCAGCAATAAAATAAGGAAGCTTTGATAAGGATACCATTGGAGAAAAAATATACTTACTTGTGTGCAACAATTAGACAATCTGAACTCAGCAGGGAACCAATTTCTGACATCTTAAACTCTGTGGCTTGATTCTCATCTGCTTGATTTGCGACTGTAGATGAGGGACTGTTGAGAACATTGTAAGATAACCCCATAGACATCAACAGCCTCTTCAATGAGGACCAAAAGATTTGATCAGCCAAAATTAATGCTTTGGAATTAGTCTGAGCAAATGTTGACTGCAAAATTCCCTGGATTAGAGCTAGTGATGGATGTGATCTTGTGATGTCGATGTCAACTAACATTCGAGCTCTTTCAATTGATGAGTAGAGCGCGTGCAATCCTAACTTCATGGGATTTGAGCTCCGACATAACTTGTTAAGATACAGGTGAGCCACATGGATGCCAAAGAAACACATATACCATGTCATTTGTTTAATTGCCAGTAGTAATGCAAACATGAAAGTCTTAACATCTCCCCCTGAACATGTTTTCGAGATATTTGCCTTCCTTATGCAGTCCATCAGCTTTCCTTTTGAAATACTGAGCAACTGATGTCTATCTGCTGATAAAGCTGAAATTAACTCCTCTTCATCCTTCAAAAGAGCTAAATAGCTCTTCTCAAAATCCCGGGCAAGGGCAACAATATTATCTGACAAGCCGACTCTGTGGAAAATGACATTCTCTGTCTTCAGGTGCATTCCACCAGATGTGCATGAAGCGTTTGAATCACTGGAAATAATTGGATGGTTTTCAGTCCTGGAAGCTTCCAGTCTAGAGCCAACATTCTCTTCAATCACAGCTTTCTGAGGATTCATGAAAAAAGCTAAGTCATCAAAGGCTGACATTGACTTGAACAATAATGTAGCCTTCTCAGCGTCACCATCCCTTCCATATTTCCCAGTTCCTAGTTTTGGACAAGAGTCGTCCAATAACTCTCCTGAGGTAGGAACAAAAGTATGATCATCAAGTGCAGAATTAGTATTAAGAGGTTCTTTGCATCTTTCTTCACAAGGCTCGGTAAAAGCCGTATCAGAGAAAACAAAGTCAAAAACCCATTTGTCTCCTTCTGAAAATTCCCAATCAAATTCAATACTGCACGAAACTATTTCATCACAAGCGTAACCACACAATGGTACTTCGCGGCTGTGTATATTTTCCTCCAAAAGATGCCAGTCCAAGTATATGTCATTAGATGCGGGCAAAGGTTGGTGCTTTAGCTTTGACAAAACATCCTCAAAAATGAGATCCAGTGATCTTGTCTTTTCATGGTCACACAAAACTGGAGTAGGCAACGACTTAAAGATGCCATCTGTGAAGGCAAGTTCAGGACTGACAACCAATTCAGTGAAATTCTTAAAGTTCATCTCTTCCCTGAACATGGAGTAGCATGATTCTGGTTCAATGGCTCTCTGAAGACAAATGAAGGCATCAAAAACATCAGATATCTCGATATTTAAGATCTGAATTTCCTCAAAAATTAGCAAAATCTTGGTAAAGTCATTATCAAAACACAGCTTTCCCTGATCAAGTTGAAAGATTCCCTCAGCTTGTGGTGTTTCCAGGATAGTTAAGATATTTATTTCAGCAAATGTACCCAAGGCTTCCCCTTCAGACTGAAGACTCTGGTTTGAGTGGTAATCATTGGAAAGGATCTCTAGTAGATCATTTTCCACAGAAGGCATAAGGTCCTTAGCATCAATAAGGAGAAAATCCGCTTTCCCCTTTTGAGATTCAATCGTTTCAAGAACAGTAAATCGTTCATTCTCAATAGGCAAGGTTGACAGTATGCTCAAACCTAATTCATCCACTTCTAGAAGAGGAAACCTGTCATCTCCGGAGCGTTTTTTATTCTTGAGAAAACACTCCTCGTCTGTTAACAAGGTATTTGGTTCTGTGAAGTAATTTGAAGAAATATAGTCAACAAGATAGATCTTTTGTTGAATCTCATATCTGTTCTGCAGGGTAACATCTGACTTGCCAAAGTTATCCTGCAACAAATAGGCAACAATAAAGTCAATATGACTGGACATGAAAATCCAGAATCACCACTACGAAGTCAAGAAATTTGAATTATAAACTTTTAGATTGCCTCTTTGATAGACCATCCGTAAACTTAGCCCTTTGAAGTCAAAAGACATTTTCTATCTAAAAGGTGGACAGGAAGGCTCTTTACTTAGCTCTAAGAAGAGCGGCACATCCTTGTCTACCATCTTACAAAAAGAAAAAAATGAGTATTGCATGTGAGAACTCTAAGCTTTGACTTAAATCGAGGACTGCAAGTTCTTTAACTCTAACGTGGGGGTTTACCGGCTCAGTATCGACCTCTAGAACTTCCAAGAAAAATTGTAGTTCCTCCATCTTGGACAAGAGCATGTTTTCCTGTATATTATTAAATAGAAAATTTATGTCATAAGGTAAAGAAGTTAAAGGTCAAACTATTTCGATAGCCCATGTTTACAACAATTAAGAAGTACCATTTCAAAATCCAATTCCTGAGTCTCGAACTGGATGATTTTAGAACTTTGTGTATCTCTATGCTCAACAGCAGCTCCATTATCATTCTGCATTACATCAAATCATAGAAATTACTGTAAACATTTTACCTCATGCTACCTCAAGTTAGAGTATAAAACTCCATAGCTTGAGATTGAAACTTTTTTGAAACTTTTTTAAATGAAGTTTTTGTAGAGGGGGGAAATTTCAATGAACTTTCATCAAGAATTTCAGTTCTTTTTTCTGCATTCAAATCAACTATACTGTTGTACAGACGCCTCATCACAACCATTAGAAATTGCCAACTGAAGATAGAAATCACCACAGGCATCAGAAATTATCATTGGAGAAAAATGGACCTAGAAATCTGCAAGAATTTGGATATTCACCTAATGCACATGATCTAGCAATCTAGCTGAATGTTCGCCTCAAATAGGATGTGCGAGCGAATCACAATTCACAATACGTAATTGGTAGAGGTTGAACCACCAGCCTCCTTCATACAGGTGACAACTTGGGAACTTACAAAAGTACACAGTCACTTCTAATTACAGACAAAAGCTAATCAAGCATGACAGCAAACAGTCAAATACATGGTTAGATTAAGACCAACAGAGAACAAGCTATTCATATCATATCAGAGAACATGACACGACCAATCAAGCAAAAGGAAAACAAACAGAGAAACACGAGAAACAAACTCAACGATGTTAAAATTCTCACCTCCCGGAAGTGAGAAGCTCCAAATCCAAGGGACCTTGTATCGCCATAGCCACAACCTCGGATCGGAGAGTCATTGATCTCAAAATCTCCGTACTCCTCCACACCGAAGCGATCAGGAACCACATCGAACAAGAACTTGGACAAAGCAGCTTCAATAGGTAACTTTCCGATCGGGACATGAAAATCTTCAACGGAACCAAATAGGATACGCTTATCTTCCTCGACGGAGAAGGGATGCGACTGCGATGGGAGAATGTCAGCAACCGGTAGATTCAGGAAGGCTAGGGTTTCCGATGCCCAAGAGAAGTAATCGATGTTGAGAAACCGAGCTCGCATCGTAGGTTCGCAGGTTCAGGCTTTCTCAATCGTTCATCAGAGAGGAGCTGATGAGGAAGAAGGGGACTAAGAATTTGAAATTGGCGCCTTAATGCTTTTACCGATGTTTGTCGATCAAAGAAAGAGAACGAAGCCTCGGCCAGTAGAGACCTCACAATCACGTCGTTTTCCAGCTCTCTACAAGCACAACGTGCCATTTTTCTTCTCAGACACGTCACACAGTGCGCTTGCACTAATTCTGTACAGTGTGTAGTTCTCAATTTGAACTCCTTGAGAATCTTGTCGGTGTGCCATGGATGAGGCAGATAATAGAAAATTATATCATCCATCACGCCAATATCAAATGTTTCTAAAATTGGAAAATAAAAATGACAATATTGTGCATAATCTCGTAATATAAGTTCCCATCATTACTCGGATAGAGATTAACAGGAGAGAGCCACGTAAACAACAAGAGCCTAAGACGTGGCGCAAGAAAGCACGGCCATGTACCGTCCTCATACTATAAAACCTTACAATAGTGCCTCTGGTTTCCTCACAGAAGGTTGCCAAGAAAAAACAAAACAAGGAAGAAGAAGTTGGGTTTATTTTCCCGGAAAAAGATTTGCTGTTTGGTTCGGATATGGATTCGCAGTTGACTCGTCCTGATCACATAGAGACCCCCATTAAAATTCGCCATCCAGGTACGTGAACGGGTCGTAATTACCAAAAAAAAAGTTTTTTTTTGTATGTATAACTCTGTGCTCGATCGGTTGCAGAGGAAGAAGAGCACCATGAGAAGGGGACAACCAAAGTGTTGAAGAAAGCAAAGGAAAAAGCTAAGAAGATAAAGGACAGTCTTACCAAACATGGTCACCATCAAGAAGACGATGGTGACGACGACGATGACATCACCCGACCCGAAGCGGATGGTGCACAGAGTATGTTCCTTTTACTCTTTACTAATCATTTGTCCTATTTGGTTTGATTCGGTTTTTTATATTTTCGATTTTTTTGGTTATTTTTTTTAATTTGATTTAGTTTGAGTTTAATTTTTTACGGCTTTAATAAAATTATATTGATTTAATTTTTATATCAGGTTTAGTTTGTATACGTTTATATTTCGGGTTATTTTATTATTAAATGAATTGGTTTGGTCGTTCCGTTTTATTTGGATTCGGTTTGGTCGGGTTTTCTATCCTTGTACCTTACAATTGTTTCATCCGATCGGTTGTGTTGCAAACAGTGTATGAATCTGCCGCATTAAGAGGTGGCGTGACGGGACAACCGGAATCTCTGAGTCATCCGGGAAAATCTCAGATTCCGGCACCGGAGGAGATTGTTCCTCCGGGAACAAGGGTTTTTCCTGTTGTCTCCTCCGTTCAGACCAAACCGATTGAACCGGTCAGAGAGTCTGAACCAATCCATGGTTTAGATTCTTCTCATGGCTTTGGAGAACTCGCTCATCCTACGGCCGTGTCTGATATATCGGACCGAAAAGAGAGCAGAGAGGCTCATCTGGCGCCGCATAACACGCCCGTGCCTCTACTGTCCGGAACAGAGGATGTTATTAGAATGTTTGTTCTACCTGAAGAACAAGATCCTCTTGGTCAACGGAGGGTCAACCTTTACATACCTGAAGGGTTAGAGGAAGATCCTACTGCTCCTGGAGGAGGGTTTGGTTCTTCTGGTGTAGTCTCGAACTATCAGACCAAAGTCACTGATCCCACCGGAAAAAGTATGAAATTTTCATCGAGATGTCGAGTTTTTTGTCCCGAATTCGTTGATATTTAACCGTGTGTTTTCAGATGGTGAAGAAATTGAAGTGACATCCATCATCGAGTCTCTGGGTAAGATGAGTGTGATATCAGGGCATGGATCGGAGAGAGAATCGCCGATGAGAGGCGACGAGCACAATGTGAAATCAGGGCATGAAGCGGGGAAAGATTTGCCGATTAAAAGACATGAACTTGATGTGAAATTAGGACATGAACTAGTGAAAGATTTGCCGACAGGAAGCCATGATCAGTTCTCACCTGAATTGTCTCCTCCAAAACCTTTAGAGAATCCTACTGCTACAGAAACGGAAGTTTTTTCGACTCAGGCTATGGCGGCGGATGATGAGGACATGCCAAAGCAGAGCATCTATGCCGAGAAAATCGTCTCGGCAACTTTAGCTATAGCTGACAAAGCTGCAGCGGCGAAAAATGCCCTAGCTTCGAAGTTAGGTTACTCCGGTAGGGAAGAGGAGGAAACCCCAAGATCCGCCATGGAATACGGCAAGAAGATGGCGAGTACCGTAACGGAGAAGTTAACTCCGATATACGAAAAGGTCAAAGAGACGGGAACTAGGGTAATGACGAAAACGCCCCTTTCGGGCGACGGCGACGCTCGAAAAGGGCAAGACAAGGGGGTGTCGGCGAGAGAATACCTTGCGGAGAAGCTGAAGCCAGGAGAGGAAGACAGGGTTTTGTCCGATGTGATATCAGAGAAGCTTGACTTGGGTGGAGAGAAGAGGAGATCAGAAACGGTCACAGACTGGGAGGAGACGAAGACGAAGTCCGCAGAGACGACTCTTGGTAGGAACTGAGAACGCGAAAGTAAATATTGCGTCTTGGAAAACACAACCTCAAACGCTGTGTGTTTTGTAGGACAAGTACCTAATGTTTTTAAGTTTGTAGGGACCCCGTTCGGGCTGGCGGGAACGATCGGAGGTGATGTCGAGGAAAGAAAGCTCCAAGAATCTGGGAACTGAGATTTGGGTGTTTCATCTTTTAATATGTACGGGTCTTGTGTCTTTTCTGCTTGTGTGGGTTCTGGAACAATGTTGCAATCTTTGATTTGATTGTCGTGTAGTTACAACTTACTACGTACGGGTTTCTTGGAGGAATGAAGTATGAACTGCTGTTTAGTCCTATCTTGTAATAATAAAAAAAAAAGCCACTAGCGCATATGAATTTGCAGTTGGATAGTCTTACGAAGTATGTCACACCCAGTTGAAACAACGAAAGTAACGCGATAAATAAGTTTGTTTTAAAAAAATGTGATCATATTTTCGTGATACTATTTAATTCGAGGGTAAAACTCTAAAAAAACTTTCAACTAACCTTTAAAAATATATACAAATAAACTATCTAACTTGAAAAACTATCATTTAATCATTTAATCATCATACCTTGTAACTTGTTGAAGTTTTTCAAACTTATAATTTGTCATTGAATAAAACTTTAAACATGCAAATTATTGATCTAATAAATTTTTGATCGGTTTGACCATAATTTTAGACGATCGGAAATCTACGTATTGACAGATTGGTGATGTCACCTGATATGTATATTTTTAAATTAAAATTGTTGATGTGTATAAGTTGACATCAATAATTCATCAAGACGTGAATTTTCGATCGCCTGATATTATGGTCAAATCGGTCAAAAGTTTATTAGAGTAACAATTTGCATGTTCGAGATTTTATTTAGTGATAAGTTACAAGTTTGAAGATTAAATGACAGTTGAAGGTTTATTTATATATATTTTTGTAAGTTGGAAGTTTTTTAAGGATTTTACCCTTGACGGATATTTGTATACAGGTATGTAAACCATCCTTATTAGGTAGAAATATCAGAGTTGTCTCAAAAAATGTACAAGTGGAAAGATTACACAAGACTCCTCCTTTGAAGACCACATTTATTTTTGTTTGAGGACACCATTTATTTTTCTTTAAATTATTTGTTTGATAACTTTATTTTTTTATATAATTTATTTATTATTAAAGATTGTTTCACAAATAGATATCATTTTAATTTTTTAATTTTTTATTTTAAAAATAAAATTTAAAATGTTATCATAATATTTGAATTTGAATTTATTTTTAATAATCATTTTTTCTTTATATAATTTGACACTAAACATTAATTTTATTCAAATATTGAATATTTATTTTTAAGTTTTATATTTTTTCATTATTTTATATAAAAATTATCATTTATTTTCATTTTTATTTCATGTTATTAACAACATTTTTATATTTGAATTGTAAGTTTAATTTTTAATTCAATATATAGAGATAGAGTTAGAAATGTGATATAGTAAATTAAATTGACAAATTTATAGATTTGTTAATTACTTTTTAGTTTATTTATTTATTTTATATTTTAAATTATATTAGAATTACTATAATATAACTATGGTTAAATATTAATTTGGTTAAATTAGTTTATTTTGGTTAGGGTTTATTAGGGTTTTTTTTTCTTTCACTCCATTGTATTTAAGTAATGATCTGGTTGATCAATGAAAACATAGCAGAAAATATTTTCAAAATTTATTTGTGTCAAAATGGTATTAGAGTCTGGTTCAATTAAATTAAACTAAATTAAATTAAAAAAATTTAGTTTATAATTTAATATCGTAAATTATATTATGATGTTTCGAAATTGTTTGAGATGGCTGTGAGAAATATATATGGTTTATGGAAAATTTGTTTTCCAAAATTCAATTCCCAATAACAAGTGAAATATTTTTGGAAGTCTGATCGAGTAATTTGTGTTGCAAAAGTAATACATGACACGAACTACATGGTTTTCAATACAAAACCCAGAATGCCACCGGAAATTTTAATTTAAACACCAAAAAAAGGGTGGAGGAGGAAGAAGAAGAAAGAACGAATCCAATAAAATTACACAACACGGAAAAATAGTTTCTTCAGTATTTATGCAGAAATGCGGTAAGATATATAAGGTGATGATGGATGATGGATGATGGATGATGGATGTTGGATGATGGATGATGATCATCTATCTAGAGAGCTCGGCTCTTGATGATGTCGATGCTCATCTCGCTAGGATCCGTGGCCTGCAACTCCACCTGAATCCCATCTAGTTCCCTCTTGAACCTGTCCTTTGAGCTTGCATACACCATCTTCATCCTCACCCTCGATGAATCCGGCGACCTATATGTATATACACCATCCCATATACATGTATATGTTTCATTAACTGTGTCAATATATATACACATTCAAACACACACATATATATATATATACCAGGCGATGAAGAAGATCTTGCTCTTCTGGCAGTTCTCGGGGGTGGTGAAGTCGAAGTCGTAGACGGCGTAACGGCACTCGTTGACGGGAAGAGAATCAGCAAAGTCGTCGTAGGTGTCGTCGGGGCTACCGAGTTTTTCGACGACGACCTGTTGGCCGTCGATCCTGAATATTATGTATCTGTAGTTCCTCTTCGCCTTTAGCTCCTGAAACTTTAGCTTGCACTCGTCCTCCACCGCCATCCCCGACGCCGCGTTCGCCTTTTTTTCCCATCAATCAATATATTTTTTTTTGTATGGAAAAAATATATCCGGAAAAAGATAATCTAATCTTATAATTATTGAAATATCGAAACAAATTGTCTGTGCGTTATTGACCAAAAACGTGAGTACAAAGAGAAACACACGATAAGTATAACAGAAACACAAAAGCACGTTAATAAAAAAACATGTCTTGGATATGAATACGATGCGTGCATGCATGCAATATGCTACAACGTCTAAACATTCGAAATATCTACGATACGAACGGATTATGATTAGATTTGTATCGATTTTACAAACATGAAAATAATAATAATAAAAAAAGGAAAATCGGAGGAGAGAACGTACCATGGTTCTCAATAGTTGAAGGCCGACAAGAGAGAAGAGAGGTTCTATAGGGTTTGCTAATTAGTCTGAATCGAATACCCTTTTCTGTGAAGGGAATGGGGATGGGGAATGAAATGAGAAAAAATCGAGAGATGGTTGGGGTTTGAAGGAGATGAACTCGGACAACCATTGGCTCCTATTTTTATTGTTTCTCTTTTTCTTCCTCCTCCTAATTATGTCTCTTTTTCTTTCATCTACTAATTTTAGCATATTATTACCCTTCATTTCAAATACAAATAGTGTGTGTACAAGTGTACACACTGGTGTACAGTGAGAAATAATCTATTTTAAAATGGGCAGGCCCATGGGCCGTTAGATTTGGGGTAAAGCCCTCGTATTCTAAGCCGACGTCGTTTGGCATCACTTCACAGCGGAAGCGCGTATCATCCACGCTCTGCTCCCGCGCTTGATAGAATCAATGAATTTAAAGAAAGATAAGATAAAAAAAGTTAGAAGCAGAAAAAATATAAAATATACATATATTAATATAATTTTTATGTAAGTTTTATAATTCATACTAATTATAACATACGTTACATTATCAAAGTATTTCACTTTCAATTCATTTGATTAAATTTTAGTTTTCTATTATTAATTAATAATATATAGATTGTTATATAAATAATTACGGTTTTCTATGTATATATATATATAGTTTTTATATTTAAAGAATTAACTTTTTCTTTTTCCAGATTAATTATTTATATATAAACATATACTATTCTAATTAAACTATATAATCTATGATTCTATATATATATATATATATATATATATATGTATTGATATGAAAATGCCTTCGGCTAGCGTCTCGCACCTTGGGTTTTTGAATCTTTTGTGCGGGATTATTACTTAAATAGCCCAGATGTGTCACAAGAATTTCTTCTGTACACAACCAAAAAATACCTAAAAAAACGTTGCAGTTTGTACCATACTTTTTATGATAAAAGACCTAAATACCTATTTAATGAAACGGTTCGTTTTGATTGAAAAAGAAATGAAACGTGTTTTCGCTTGAAAATCTGATATTAAAAACGTGTGAATATTAAATATTGAGACAAATTAAATGTGCTTCTCTCTCATCTCTCTCCCTGTGATCATCCTGATCGTGCGCATTTCCGTCAGCCATTGAAGCTCTGTCGGAGCTTTAAATCAAGCTTGTGATCAGTTTTTTTTGTACTTTCGAAACTAAATCTCCTATACAGATATAATGAGAGTAAAACCCAATCATTTTAGTTTATTATTTTGCCTTAAATTCTGTTCTAGGGTTTCATTTAAATGTCTAAAATTTTTGGGTTGTTGATGAAAATGACAAATTTCGGTTCATTTGACAGGATTATGGATGGTTTTGAAGATTGTTATACATGTATTTGTATCGGTATGGTGGTTTTTGGGGAAACAATGATGATGGATTGTTTGAATGGAAGGGAAGTGATGATTGTTCGAAGACAATATGCATTTTTAACAAAGCAAGTGAAGTAACACACGAGGAACTTGTCGGAACTGTCTGTGCCCAGCTAACCGTTGATTTAGGAAAGACGAAACTGAGTTTTGTTCCAATTGTAATGGATGGAAACCGTCCAGAATATATAGTCGATGACATGGGAGTGAAATCTTTCCTATTTAGCAAAATTAATGGACGGCGAGGATGGTTATACGTAGAGCGAAAGGATGATGATGGAGTTGAGCTAGAAACGTGTGTTTGTGAAGTTGAGTTAGCGGTTGATGTGAATGGAGAAAAAGGAAGAGAGATTGTTGATGGTAATGGTTTAGTTGTGGATTTTGTGGTAGGAGAACAAGATGAGGAAGAAAGAGAACACAATGATGTGGAAATGGGTGTTGATTATGATGTGGTTGAGCAAGAGACTTTGCATGATCGTATACGACACGAGAATGAAGTGGTTGTTACGACCGACAATGCTAGAGTTGAAAACACGACAGAGGTAGCTACTGAAGTTGCAACGGAGTTAGGGAATGCAGTTACAATACAGTTAGGTACTGAAGTTGCAATAGAGTTAGGTACTGAAGTTGCAGATGATGGTGGAAGACGTGTAAGTGGAACCGAATGTTTCTCGTTTGAAGACAGATTGGGTTTTACGGTAGGAAAGGAATTTGACAGTAAGAAAGAGCTAAAGATGAAGGTAATGAAAGCTTCACATGATGCATGTTTTGAATATTATGTATACAAGTCCGAATCACAGATATGGGAAGCAAGATGTCGATTCCGAAGACAAGGTTGTATGTGGAAAGTTCGAGCAGTGGTTAAAAAGAAAACTGAGTGTTTTAGAGTGATGAAGCACGTGAATGTCCATACATGTACACCGTTGTTACAACCACAAGAGAGAGAAGAGAAAACAAACAATGGTACAATAGAGATGGTTGTTGCTTATCTCAAAAGACATTTTGCGGGACAAGTTGATCTTCCTAGAGTGAAAAGGTTGATGTCTTTGGTGAGCAAAGCTTATAAATGCAAGGTTTCTTACATAACGGCATGGAGAGGAAGAAAACAAGCTCAAAATGCTGTTTGGGGGAATCCGGTGGAAAACTATAATAGGCTTTCGAGTTATTTCCATATGTTGAAGGAAAAAAACGAGGGTACGATAACGGAGATACAATTTGAAGAAGATGGACAAACTTTTAAGTATGCATTTCTTGCTTTGGGTGCTTGCATCAAAGGGTGGTGTGCAATGCGTAAAGTGATTGCCGTAGACGCAACATCTCTAAAAACGTCATATAAAGGCTTCTTGATTGTCGCAACAGCTCAAGACGGTAACCGACATTTATATCCACTAGCTTGGGGCATAGTTCATACAGAAAATTATGCATCTTGGAATTGGTTTATGAGGAAATTGGCAGGAGTGATTCCTGATAGCGATGATATGGTTTTGATTTCGGATCGACATCAAAGCATCGCAAATGCTATTCGTGATGTGTATAGGAGAGCTAAACATGCATTTTGTGCGTATCACATTTCACAAAATATCAAGACGTTAGTCAACAAAGGAGTATGGGGGAAAAAAAACAAAAACGGAGACAGTGTTGCTGGGATGTTCTACAAGTGTGCAGAGTGTTATACCGAGAAAGAGTTTTTAGAACTGTGGGAAGATTTCTGCGAAAGGTTAGACAACATAAATACTAATTTGCGACTATAGTACAACTGTTTCATAGGTTGAGTGAGTTTATGAAATTTTCTTTGTGCAGGTTTCCGAAGGTTGCTGAATATTTGAACAGGAGTGTTGAACCTGTTAAATGGGCAAGGTGTTACTTCCCTGGTGAAAGATATAATCTATTGACAACCAATGGCGCGAAATCGATTAATTCCGTGTTGAAGAAGGCGAGGACATTACCTTTGCTTGGTTTGCTTGATGTGATAGTGGACAAAACAATTGAATGGTGTTGTAAACACAGGGCCTGTGCATTTTCAAGTACACAGGAATTGACGCCTGAAGTTCATAAGGAGTTACATAGGCAGTATAGAACGTCCAAAGCGTTTAGTATACGAGAGATAAACCGCAATTGGAAAGAATACGAAGTGACGGAGGACAATGGGAAAACGTATTTCATTGATCTTGGAAAGAAAAGTTGCGATTGCAAAGTGTGGGATGTTGATAAATATCCTTGTTCTCATGCGATAAAAGCTTTGCATGAGCACAGTGACAAAGAAAAGTTACTTGAGTATTGTTCATCGTACTATACGAGGGCCACATGGGAATTGTCATATGTTGATAGTGTGTACCCAATTTCTGATATTTCTCATTGGGAAATTCCTGATCATATAACGGAGTTGAAAGTCGATCCTCCTGCTATAAGAGACCGACGTGTTGGACGCCCGATGACGAATCGTATAAAGAGTGCGGGGGAAAAACGAATAAAGAAGAGAAAATCGAGATTGAAGGTAGGTGATTCGGAGGAGGAGAATGAAGCACATTCAAAGAGGATGAAGACTAAAGACTACGAAGTCCGGGTGCAGTTACGGGATGAAATGTAAACCATGTTTATATATTTCATCTTTTAACTGGACGACTTTTTTGGAACTATTTTGTCGCTACTATATTGCCACTTTTTGTAATATGTATGTTTGGCAAGAGGGAAAAATCAATGGAAAACTCTTTAAAAACCGTGAAAATCTGTCTTCGGGGGCCCACAAAAAAAAGTCAAAAAGTAGACAATGTGGTCGTTGGATTTTGTCCTATTATAAACCAAAACCAGATAATTGCGACTTGCTTGTAACTCTGTTGCGATTGTTACATACTTTTTGAAAGTGGGTAAAATTGCATAAATTATTACGAGTTTCGTTAATGTAGTAATAATTACATCCATGTAGTGATAATTACATCCTAATTAAGGATAAAACATGACATTATGGGGTCACATGACATTATGGGGTCATATTTTATGACATTTTGAAAATTTCATTACTTTCTCTCCAAAGTAAGAGTTACACATTCATATCTACATAGGCTTGCTTTCATATTATGTTTGTACAAAATTTCAAAAGTTCTTAAAATATTAAATGGGTGCAATTTAATGATGTATTTACACGTACTTTTATATTTCTCATTCATCCCTCGACGAATTTTAGACAAATAAACAATTTTTTCAAACTTACGACCAACTGAAGTCGTAACAACGTGGTAATAGAGTCATATATTAGTAGTAAATTGGATGCAACTAAGTATTAAATAAAAGGTTTTTCGAATGTTTAAAAATGTCATGGGCCCACTTGTCAGAATTGTGTTACTCGATGTTTTTTCCATCTGTGGGGTCCACTGTGCTGAAATGTTGACTTTTTTCTGAGGTGGGGACCACATCGCAGAAAGTTTTCTGATCTGATGGTTTTTTTGTCTATGGTTTATACGATTATAAAATTTACATAATATTTTTTGGCATTACTTGTTTGTTGCGACTTCTATAGCCCTAACTTACGACTTCTTGCAGATTGTTTTTAACAAGGGTTTACTTAGTTTTTTACAAATCCAAACCTGTCACAATTCACAAGCAATAAATCGGTTGTGTACAAACAACCATAATCCACAAACTACTCACAAACATAAAAGACCATAATCCACAAGTATAACACAAACATACAAACCACAAACTGAGTTCAAAGGTCTACGAAACAGAGTTCAATTGTCTAGGTACCAAGGACATAATTGCAGAAAACTGAGTTCATAAAATTGATAGACTTCATTGTATCCGCCCATGGATACGTCTTAATCCAAATAGGCCACGACCTCTACCTCTACCTATTCTTCCCCTTCCTCGCGATCTAATGATTCCACCCTTCGAATTGATAGACTTCATTGTATCCGCCCATGGACTCGTTGTTTTGGATGATGTTTTTCTGACTCGTAATAACCTGTCAGTTGGTTTGTTCGGCCTCACAATCTCTGCACCTTCTTCCTCGACCTCCCCTCCATCATCATCTGTTTCAGTTTCTTCTCCCACTCTCTCAGCCTCTAAACCCTCTTCTGCTGCAACCTCTTCTCCCACTCTCTCAGCATCTACCC
>NW_010969135.1:112818-132191 GCF_000463585.1 Tarenaya hassleriana | reverse complement strand
TGTTTCCGGAGGGGTTCTCGTAGTCCTGGCCGAACCCTCAGCCTTTTCGTTCCTAGTCAACTCAGTCATTTTCTTCATCAAGTAGTCCAACCGAGCTTCAACTTCAAAGGGATTGTCGTACTTATCCGCTGCGATCATACCGGCCACAATCACTTTCTTCATAAACTCACCTTGACCTTGAATCGCTTGCTTCATTTGTTCACCTTGTACTACAATCGCACTTTGCAATTTCTTTTCTGTCTCAGCCAACTTCCGAGTCAGATACCCAACCTGCCCTTTCAAATGCGAGACTTGAGAAGTTAAATCTTGACCATCGCCTTGGTCAGCTTCTTCTTCTTCTTCTTCTTCTTCTTCTTCTTCTTCTTCTTCTTCTTCTTCTTCTTCTTCTTCTTCTTCTTCTTCTTCTTCTTCTTCTTCTTCTTCTTCTTCATAAGTCACTTGTCTTTTGCCTTTTTCACTTCTTCTTCTTCTTTTTTCCACATTTCTTGTTGAAGCAGTTGCTTTCCTTTTCTTCTGCATCTGCATCATTGGCACTTCGATGCGAGATTTCACATTAGCCTCGAGTATATCTCTCCATTTCACAGATTTCACATCTTCAACCAAATGCGCCATCCAACTATCAACCACCTCATCAACATTATCAATTGTCTCCAAATGCACAACCAGATGGCTCTCAGCCTCCTCTGGAATTAGAATGCTCGCAATATCCTGAAATTAAATGCTCAAGTAAGAAAACGACTAAAAACCACAACTGTTTTTCAACTTCCCTAACACTATTTTTTCAGACTACACTATTACTACTCTTTTGGAACTGACCTGCGTCCTTCCGATCCTTGTCAAACCTTGTCTGATTCCATACTTCTTTTTCGGAATGAAACATCGTCGGCATATCCTTGGACAGGATTGTTTCACATTTCCTTCCACCCTGACTTCACTATACCATCCGCCTGAACGAAGCTTGGAATACATTCGAACGGCAACATCTGTTATAACAAATACAAAACATTAATAAAGTATTTCTTGACAACTCTTTATTTTGTTTAGTAAACCCTAAACCCTTACCGTGAGGAGAATTATAAACCCTGGTAAGTTCCACTGATTAGCCGGCTTCCGATGTTTATTCAGATAGTTCACCACAAACTCATGAACATTGTTGAACGTGAACGTCCCCCAAGGGAATTTTTCGCATGCATCCACATTGTTGACAATCTTCAACAGAAATAGATTCACGTATTCCGAATGTTGGTGCCCAATGACATAACTGAGCAGCAACAAATAAGCTATCTTCAATCGGTCATCTCTGTCATCTACAGCCAATTCTCCAAACTTCTTCATTACTTCTGCTTTCATAACCTTTTCAAAACTCTCTTAACCAAAGAATTTACGGTAGAATTCGAACCCTCCAATTTCCTCCCAATTATCAGGCAACGGAGAACAATTTAAACCACAGAGAATAGCGTGTTCCCACAGCGAATACCTAATTGGGACTCCGTTCATCACGAACCATAACTCGTCATCTTTCTTGGTCTTGACTGATTGGTTGATGAGTGCAACCATTAATCTCAGCTTCAGTGACTGTTTCTTCTTCATATGAAATATGTGTCTGAATTGCGATTGTTCGGTGAAATACTTTTTTTCCTCCTCCGTCATGTGGTTCTCGAGAAATTCCACAGCTTCTATGTGGAAACACTTTGACGATAACTTCACCGAAATCTTGTTCATGTCGTCAAATTCATAGTAGAATTCGACTTTGGGTATATCCCAAATCTGCAACAAAACAATGAGATTCATCAAACATACATCACAACACATGACATTCTCAGAAACGGGTTTCAAATTCTACTACTTCACTATCATTTCTTAATTGCTACTTCGTATAAAACACTTAAAATTTAAAAGTTACATGAGCACGATTTCACCAAATCTGTTCAACTCTTCGCATTATCCGACATCACACTCCCCTTTAACCCAGACTTTAAAAACCCAGATTTAAATCTAATTCCAACATGAAAACCCTAAACCCAGATTTCTACTTACATGTGTTTTCGGAGAAACATTTCCCTCCATTGTTCTTTCTGGCTCCGACTCTGTCTCCATGTTCGTATTCTCCGCCTCAGGCTCCGTCTGCGTTCTCTCGCCGGCACCTCGACACCACTCTGGTTCCAGCACCGACTCGACCTCGACCTCGACCGCGACCTCCTTCCCTCGACGACGGTGGCTTCATTTTGTTCGTCTGGCTCTCGATTTTTCTGGGTTTCGTCGCTTTCTTCCTACTTTCGCTGGCACTCCGCTGATTTCGCTTCGATTTCGACTCTCGATTCGTTTCCTTCTGTCGATTTCGCATGAGTCACTTTCCCTCCCTCGCTTTCTCTTCTCTTTGTCGTTTTCGATTTTGAAAGGGTAAAAAACCCTAACTTTCCTTTTTACGATTTTAACTAAACATTTTCACTAGTTTTTCATTTAATTCGAATTAAAAAATTTTCGCACGTGTTTTTACCTCACACGCGGGTTTCATTAAAGGTTTGTAGGTCTTTTCCATTTTTTACAGGGGTAAACTCGATATTTGATAATTCTGTCTATTTTTTAGGTGTACCTGAGAAATTGTTGCGATCCAACTCGGCTATTTGAGTAAAATTCCCCTTTTGTGCCTCGTGATGCTTCACACGTCCTTAAAAATTTAAGGATGGTGTTCGTTTTGGTTAAACTGTTAATCGGTATAATTATTTTTTATGCTTTCATCTTTGATTTATACGATGTAATTTGGAGGTGTTGTCCAAATCAAAAGTTACGGGTTAATTCTGTGACAGCCCATAATACCGTAGGAGGGTGGGGAGTGATCGCCAGTGCGAGAGGTATGGACAATGGGCGGTTCCTGACGAGCTTCTGGATAGGGGTACATGGATGAATCGAACGCACTGGAATGAGAGGGATCCGAGGGCTGTGTAGGTATAGGACTACACAATCATAGATAACTTAAAGGAATTGATTGAGATACTCATAGCAATAAGATGTATCTACCTTTTCGGTTATCCATCTCGAGAGAACTCCAAAGTTAAGCGTGTTCGCTTTGGAAGTAGTCTTAGAATGGGTGACCTCTTGGAAAGTACTTTCCGGGATGTGTGCGAGTGAGGACAAAGCACGTTAAAGGTCTCGTGTTATTGAAATTGACGTAAATATTCTGTAATCTTATTGTGTTGTCGTGGGGATATTATAATGTTGTTACACTTGATTTTGAATAGACTAAACTTTTGTGGTTTTTATTTTTTTTTTATACCGATAGGGTTTTGTTAGTTGTAATGCTCTACGATGATCCGTGATATGACATTTTGACTATGTATTGATTCATTAGTTTATGAATGCATTACTTTTCCCGTTATATGATTAGCATGTTTGTTATATTACGGTAAATATCCTTGAATCATTGCAGATGATTCTAAACTCCCTGGTCAGTTATCATTGTGGGAACAATGATGAATTAAGACCAGCATGATGTGTGATAGATGATTATGATCATGTGCATTGGATGCAAATCACAATCATGGGTTCTCGTTTGGAACGAGTTACTGGATGACCCGCATGAGATTGTCACATGGACATGAGTCATGACTTGAATCTCATACAGCGGTTCGTTCTTGGATCCTCAGACCTGAGATGTCTAGAGTATCTGATATGAGGAGTGACGTGTCTTGACTGCGTCAAACGTCGTCTTTAACCGGATGATCATAACGGCGTTGCTCAGATACGTTCACGAATCATATGCAGATAGTAGACATGCAATACGGGACTTGTCACCTCCTACGCATGAGAGATGTCGCTGGGCCCCTCGTGGAAATCGGACTGTGAAAATGCGTGGCCACGTTATAGATGAATGTACATCTATTTTATCAATCGGTTTGCCTAGACGAGTAAGCGGTTGAACTAGAAGGGTGGCTTATTCAATGCTCTTGTTCAACATACGACATCGTGAGACAAAGGATCAGAACTCGAACTATTGCTGGCTTTGTTAGATCACCTCTAACTCTATTCTAGGTGGGTGGTCATGGCGTCTTGCTAGAGGCTAACCATGACTTGTGGTTCGGGAAAGGGTTTCCGAAGCCACTACCAATTCGAATGGGCCTACAGGGTCACACACCATTAGGGATGGAACACAGGTGTGGACCGTGCCGCAAAGGGCCAGACCGTCCGGGCCAGGTGTGGACCGGACGGTCCAGGCATCAAGACCGTCCATTCTGCGTTGGATTACGGACCGTCCGTTCCGCGTGGAAAGCCAGACCGTCCGGTCCAAGACCTAGACCGGACGGTCCGACTTTCTGACAGATTTCCTATTTCGCGTTTTAAGGGTTTTGGGCAATTCTAATTAATGTGAGAGCCGCCACAAACCCTAGAGAACGAACCTCAGACGTCCAAGACACTCATGAGAGCTTAGAGAAGCTGGATTTCGAGTTCTAGTGATTGGAATATCGATTCCAAGTCAAGGACATCGTTTTCTCTTTACAAATCCTAGCAGATACGTTCCAAAGTGTTGGAATTCATCCCGCCGGTGTGGATACATGTAGAGGAGTTGTGCTTTCAACTCTTGGTGATTAAAACAGGCCCTGGATCGATTGATACTTCCAGATCTTGAAAGAACGAGGTAAGTATTCGAATCCCACGACGATATACACGATTGTTCGGGTTATTGCACAATTGGTTTTGTGTGACGTTTGGCTAGGTTTAGATCTTTCCTTCCGCTGCGTGAAACCTAGAATCCAAACCCTAGATCGATGAGATCGCATGCTAGGATCCCGAAGGGAACCCAACAGGTTTTTCACGTCAAAATCGGTTGTTTATCTCGACATCGTTATTTACGATATTGTTACACTATATATCGTCATTCTCGAAGGTTTACACAAATAAAAGATTATCATTACTGATTTGTAACATACGGTCAAAGTAATGTAAAATCTCCAATATTTCTTTGGGAGGTGGAACCAGATCAATCATGGGAACTCTTTTCATTTCGAAGATCAAAGAGGAATACTCAAATCAGATGATGCTTACTTTTTCTGTTTTTTGATCTCCCAAAATCTCATACACTATTGTTAGACCTTACAATGTCACTCTTTATGTTCATCAACTTCTTAAGAACGCTGATGAATGCATGATCTTGAAAAATGAGGCTCTTTAGGATATATGTTTTAGAACTCTCAAACTCACCACTCCTAAATATGACACAAAATTAAGGGGTAATCTCATAAAAATACCCGAACTTTTATAAAAATCTCAAATAAATACTCGAACTATAAAATTATCATATAAATACATGAACTTTTCACAACTCTCACATAAATACCCAGACTTTTAAATTTTTTCCAAATCAAACACGCATCCGTTAACGTCATTAAACACAACTGTTGACTCAGCAAAAACTTGCTGACTCAGCAAAGAAAAAAACTGTTGATTCAACAAAAAACTACTGACTCAGCAAAAACATATTATTAAATATCCAAATGTTCATCTACATGTATTTAAATTAATATATGTATAGAAATTCACACACATATATAAATATATTTATCATTAGTAATGATATAGTAGTTATGTATATATGTGTTTTGTACACTATAATATACATCATTACTAATACACTATAATATATATCACTATAATATATATACATATAAATATTATTTTTAATATATATTATATGTATATATATTAGTTATAATTATTTTTTTAATATATATTACGTATGTATATAAATTTAATTATAATTATTTTTATTTTAATATATATGTATTAGTAATGATATATATATATATATTGTAGTTATGTGTATATATGTTTTATTAATTATAAATAATTTTATTTTTAATGTATATATATTTTTATATATGTGAATTTCTATGCATATATTAATTTAAATACATGTAGATGAATATTTGAATATTTAATAATATTTTTTTTGCTGTCACTAGTTTTTTTACTGAGTCAACAGTTTTTTTTTGCTGAGTCAGCAGTTGCGTTAAACGACGATAACAAATGCGTGTTTGATTTGGAAAAAATTTAAAAGTCTGGGTATTTATGTAGGAGTTGTGAAAAGTTCAAGTATTTATATAACAATTTTATAGTTCGGGTATTTATTTGAGATTTTTGTAAAAGTTCGGGTATTTTTATGCGATTACCTCCAAAATTAAAGAAATTCATCAAAAACGTTTCTATATTCCTGACGTTTTTATCTACACACAACAAGAAATACCGCAATTTGCGACGGAATATTCTGTCGCAATCTACATAAGCATCTGTCATAAATTGAATACTGCGACAAACAACGACAGATAAATTTTCGTCGTTAAAACGTTGACGCAAATGCCGGGTTGTCGTTAATCTGTCGTATGTTTGCGACACCACATTGCCGTAGATTTCTGTCGCAACACTGCGACAGACGATAGTGTGTCGGATGACCGTCGTAGTTTGGAACAGTCATGCTATCGTGCTTCGGTGACACATTATTCTGTAACATTCTGTCGCAATGTTGCGACAACATATAGGTGTCGTTATCTTTGTCACGACATGACAACTTTGGCAATCTGTCACAAAAAGGTTGTCGTTAGTGTGCGACGGTTATATCTATCGCAACGCTGTAGGTAATTTGCGACAACGTTTAATTGTTGTATTCCGTTTTAAATATAATAAAATATATATATATATATATTTTAAATTTCAATTTTTTTTTATAATTTTTTATTTAAATTTAAAACAAAATTTTTTTAAAAATTATTTATTATAAAAAAGTATTTATAATATTTAAAAAGGTTTTTATAAAAATAAATTACACAAATTACACAAAATAGTTATCAGGATTGTCCGAGATACGCGGCTCGTCGGGAGTTGTGGATGGTCCGACTCCAGGCTCAGGTGTAGTCATGCTCTGGGTTTGTTGCTGCTCCTGGGCAAGAGAAGGGTACAATCGCGCGAAAAGCGCCTTGTACCGCTCAATTCTTGCCTCGTTTTCTTCGAGTCGTGCTATCTTCCTGCGATACTCCTCGAACTCCTCGATCTTCTTCTTCAGCGCCTCCACCTCACGAGTGAGAGTGACGTGCTGGCCGATCGATGCTACATCTGGATGGCTGCCATCCAACTCAGTCGTAAATCCGCCGACGCCATAGATACGACCTTTAACATATGGCTGAACAACCTATAAAATAAAAAATATATATTAATTAACAATTAAAGAATTAATTAATTAAATATAAGCCAAATGTTTAGCTCTAGATATAGGTTGTTGATTTCAGCTAGCGATAGCTAAGTCGATCCACAACTCTCCTCTAGCTGGGAGAGACGATCGGTGATCTTCGTCTGAATCGCGTCCACGATCTCCTGGACCGGAACGCTGATATAAGATCCGTCAGCCCGACGGTGAGTCTTCTGCAACACTCGCAACGCAGAAGACTCTAACCTTTCTTCTGCGTCTAAACAAAAAAAATGTAATTAGAAAATTAAAAATAAAAATAAAAACAATTTTTTTTTACTATCTCACGAGCGACCCGCGCAAATTATCTTCTTCCCGCAGTGTGTGTCGTAGGGGCGCGCTCGATCTCAGCTCGGGAACGACGATTGCTCGAAAAGATCTGGCTTTTCTGCGTTGCATCATCGGAATCCGAATGTGCAACGAGCTGCTCATAGATCGGCGTCGACATCCACAAAGGTCGTGCGCGCTTCGTCTTCACCCGATAAATGTTATCCCAGAGATGATCTCGGATGGTGAGCCTCCAGGCGGAGTAAACCCGATCATGAATCGCCTAGTCCCAATAATAAGCTTGCCTGCAAAAAAAAAAAAAATCAGTTATAATTTGTATGAAAATATAATTGAAATAAATTTTAAATCTTACCGCGAAAGCGCCAAACCAACGCTCCAGATAAGGCGTAGAGACACGGTGAGGCTGTACCAAGGGCCTTTGGAGTCCGACTGGATGATGCTGACGACGGATGTAATAACCTCCTTACTCCAATCAAACCTATAAAAAAACAAAAACTTTATTTAATACAATGATAAATCATTAATAAAACGATAAATCATTAATAAACCATTCGTTAAAAAAAAACTTACCATATAGACCCAGGAGAGTGATCTGGATCGAGGCGAGGTCGGAGGTGGCGTTGCTTAGATGCGAGTATCTCCCCAAACGACAACGATGCCTCGTGACTAGATGCGCCTTCATTCATGGACTGCAACGAAGGCACACCCGTGAATGGTACATCTAGCGGAGGGGGCTCGACCATCTGCTTGTGATTCACAGATGGTGATCTAGACGATCCGATCCCATGTCCTCGGGATCGGATTCCGCTACCACTACGACCAGTTGATCGTGATTGACTCATCTAGAAATTAAAAAGCATGAAATATAAACCTTAAACAAAAAATTGAAACACTAAACGAAACCCTAAACCCTAAACCCTAAGTGTTGGAGTGAACGGCGTGAGATAGACAACGTGAGAACGGCAGTGAACGGAGTGAGAACGGCGGTGAACGGCGACGGAAACGAGGAACGACGATTTCAAGAGGAAAAAACGCTGTGTTGGAGTGAGGGGAAGAAGACGATGCACGAGGTTTTAATTTACCTTGCGACAGAATTGCAGCAGATTGCGACAGAATAAATCTGCCGCAATTCTGTCGCAATAGTCAGGTCGGCCAGGTGAACGATTGGAGATTACAGAACTACGACAGATGAGCGACAAATATTGTCTTTCACAATGAAAGTGAGAGCGGGAAACACGTGTAATTTGCGACAGATATATGACAGACTGTATCCGTCACAACGTTTTAAAAAATGATTAAAAAAACACACAAAATTAAACATAAAAAAATTTTCAATAAAAAATTTTCATTGAAAAACAAAATTACAAATAAAAGAAAATCTAATGAAATGAACCGCATTCAGAAATTTCTGTTGTTCTTTCGTTCGAGTCTTCAGTATTGTTCTCGTTTTCATCGTCATTACCGATTTCTAATTCTTCAAGTACTCCTTCTTCGGCTATTAACCTTCCAACCTCAATCGTATCTTCAATTCGAACATCACCTTGGTCAGCATCTTGGAGCGGGACTTGTTCTGCAGCTTCTTCATGGAAAATAGCTCCTTTAGGGTTGATCTTCACGACAACCCTCCAATCAACATCTGATTTTCTTGTAATTTTTTTCGGATAAGGGATATAACACACCTGATCTGTCTGTGATGCCAATATAAAAGGATCATACTTCCCGTAGCGACGAGTGTAACATATGTCAATAACGCCTGTTTTGTTCACTCTGATCCCTCGATTGGGGGTTGGATCAAACCAATTACACCTGAACATCATAACTTTTAGTCTGAAATGTCCTGTGTATTGGAGCTCAAAATCCTCCTGCAATATACCGTAAAAATCAGGTTCATCTTCTGAAGCGCAATACTCTGAACCCCTAACACAAACACCATAATTAATTGTTGAACGATGTTGTCCGTGTTTGTGTGTATGGAAAACGAATCCTCTGCTAAAACACATCGACCAGCATGTGACACGATATATGGAACCTTGAACTAGCTCGTGCAACCACAACAGATGCTCTTCTGGTGATGGTCGAATCTGCAACGGGAAATATACGTAGACTGATTATATTTTTAATATCTTATAATAACAATGTTTATTTAAAATTCACAGTCTACTGCTTGATCCATTTATACTTACGTATTCTTTTAACCATGTTGCAAACCTTTTCTCTTTAATGTTGGTCAACTCTTCGTCGGTTATGGAACCGTATGTGTTGTACACTTGTTCATCAAAAATCATGAATAACAATTAACAATTATCACTTAAATAGATATAAATTAATAGTGTTTCTGAGAAATAATTATATATAATACATATACCGACCTCTCAAATGGTAGAATTTCTTCATAGTTTAACAACACAAAGGTATGGACTACATGGTAGTCGTGGTCGGATAAATAACTCTGGCTTGGCTTACCACCACATCTTCCTTTTCTTTAGAATGTCTGTGGGATATCTACATTCGTCGGATAACTAGGGTCGTCATCGCAATGGAATGATTTGTTTGTCCCTCTTCTCTTTGTCACCACATTATCTTCAAAATAATTGAGGTAAAGAATGAAATTTCTTCATTGATATATTGTTCGACGATTGACCCTTCAACAAACGTCTTCTGTTTGGCTTTTTTCTTCAAATGATACATAAAGCGCTCGAATGGATACATCCATATGTAACATGTTATGCATATATGTATTGCATATACAATAATATAAATACATATACATTAATTACATTATAACATACCTAAATTGAACCGGTCCTCCAAGTTCGGCTTCTCGTGGTAAATGGATTGGTAAATGTTCCATCACATTAAAAATTGACGGTGGAAATATTTCTTCGAGGTTGCAAAAGATCATATGTTAAGTTTCACCAGGTCAACATCTTTGAGTTTCAGCGTCCGACTGCAAAGCTCCCGAAAAAAAGAGCTTATCCCTACAAAAACATCAATCAAACTAATCTTAACTCCAATAAATTAATTAATTAAATAACAAACTAATTTAACAAAGTACCTGATAGACTCTCGTGTACATGTTGTGGAAGTATATCTGAAATGCTATTGGAAGCAATCGTTGCATAAAAACATGACAATCATGACTTTTCATACCCTTCAACTTATTTCCGGCGATATCAGCACATCGCGTCAGATTTGAAGAGTAACCATCGGAAAATTTCACATCATCCTTCAACCATCTGAAAAAGTTCTTCTACGCTTCTCCGAATACACAAAAATTGGAACAGGTGCCTTCCCATCTGGTGTCAACTCTAACTTTTTTCTCGAACAAATTGATTTTATATCCTTTCTTGAGTTGAGGTTGTCCTTCGACTTTTGGGGTACATTCAACACCGTGTTTATGATGTTATCGAATTTTTTTTCTTTCAATACATGACATCAAGATTGTGTCACAACTTGTGATGTCTTCAATATGACAATTCCCAAAATATATTTTTTTTATGTCAATTATGATATTCACCATATCCTTCAATCGACAAATGACTGTTTCCACCAACTTCTGTCGTAGCTCCTAACCTGTGTGACCTAACACAATCTTCAATCCCTTCAAATAATATTTCATCTCCCATAAGTGCATGATTCCCTGGTAAGAAACGTCGATGACAATTAATTCATTTTTCTCTCGTTCTGCAACCAAAATGTATCAGTCTCATCAATGCAATACGGATAAGCTAGACGACCATGCGTTGTCCAACCAGACAACATCGAATATGCTGGAAAATCACTAATTGTCTATTAAGTACTGCACGAAGCAAAAAGTTTTGCTTAACAGACACGTCATATGCTTCAACCCCAATACTTCAAAGATCTTTCAACTCCTCTATCAACGGTTGAAGAAACACATCCAAACTCCTTCTAGGGTGATTAGGTCCCGGAACTAATATCGAGAGAAATAAAAACTCTCTATTCATGCACATCACCGGCGGTAAATTGTACGGTGTTAAAATCACCGGCCATAGAGAGTAATTCGGACCAGACATCCCAAATGGATTAAATCCATCCGTACATAATGCTAGATATACGTTTCTAGATTCGCTTGCAAAATCAGGAAATACCTGTCGAAAGTATTTCCAAGCCAAACCATCAGATAGATGATGCATTTCTCCACCAGACGTCGAATGCTCTGTATGCCACCGCATATGCGATGCTGTCTTTTCGGATTGATATAATCTCTATAGGCATGTAAAACATTCTTTTCAAAGGAATTAACTTGCCTTTCTTTGAAGAAGAGCAAGTGATCGATATCTGTCTTTTCCGCAGAAATGACATTGCATCAATTCTACCTCTTCTTTCCAGAAAATCATACAGTTGTCTTCATAAATATCAATCTTTCGATAAGGTAAACCCAACATATGCATAAGACTCTTGGTCTCATAATATGATTCTGTTGCAGTGTTACCTTCTGGAAGATACTGCTTAAACATCTGGCTGAATCCGTCCATGCATCACTCTGGAAGATTGTAGTCAGTTTTCATGCTCATCAGTTGCGACGACAACGATAATCTTGAAAGCGCTTGTGTGCATCCTTCATATATCAGAGTATTCGCCGTGTAAAGCATGTCATAAAATCTTTTTGCTTCAACATTGGGCTCTTCCTCCATATACGACGAAACAACAACATTGGAAAATGCATCATCACTCACCATATCTACATATGGATTCCTTTCTTCTTCTTGAATGATTGCAGGTTGCGCCGTATTTTGGACAAGTTGTTCTTCGACTTGTGGAACATATGACGAAGACGTATCATACGATTCTCCATGTGCCAACAAACAAAATATTTGGACATAAAACCTCTTCTATACACGTGCTTCCACACTTCATATTCACTTCGCCATCTTTTATTCTCACACTTTGTACACGGACGCGGTAACTTGGAACTATCAATATGCGACGTTTGACTTGTCGCAAATGCCATAAAATGTTGTAATCCTTCCTCAAACTTACGGGAGATTTGATTATTATTGGAAGAATCAAATCTTTGATACATCCACATTCTTGAAGAGAAAGACATTTTTTCTGAGCGATTTGTTTTACTGCAACTCGAGTGAATGCATGCGCGGTTGATTATATTTCAATATTGCGACGGATTTGTGACAGGTAATTCTGTCGTTACAAAAATGCGACAGATTTGCGGCGCAAATTAGGTAAAGCACGAATCACGTGCTTACCTAACTTCGCAATGCACCGAATCTGTCGCGCATCTGTCACAATACTGCTGTGACGCACCGACTGTGTCGCACATATGTCGCAATATTTATGCGACGAAATGTTTATGTCGCTAATGTGTCATTAGTTATCGACAGACGATGTGTCACAAAAAATCTTTAGCATTCCGTCGTGAACCTGTCGCAAAACTTTGCGACAGACATATGTGAAGGTGTCCGTCGGTAATTTGCGACAGAATTTGCGTCCGACTGCGACAGGATTTAGATTCTGCTCTTCTGTCGCTGTTCTGTCTCTGTCCGTCGTAAAAATGGTTGCGACAGATTCTTCCGTCGCAAGAGTTATCGCAATTTACAGTTTTTCTTGTAGTGACATAACTTATACCATATATTTACTTGCAACTTGTTTTCTAAGTGGTATATGATATTGATATCATATGTCACTTTTCATATCAAGAAGTCATACATCAAGATGTCTCATAAAAACCCAATATCAGATTGCTGTACAAAACAGATAAATACAACCACTCAATCTATATTTCACTCCAACAGAAAAAGGAAATACATACTAAGACCAAAAGAATAAAGACCTTTCTCTTTACCTCTTAACAACTTCAATAAGAAAAAGTATGATCCCTTGCAAAACCCATATGCAAGGCTAAATAGGAAAACTCAATAACACCCTACTGAGTTGGATAATTCTATCAGACATCAAAACATGTTCATGCCAAATAGAAAAAGTAAATTATAGGTATTTAGGCTGTAAAGTACCCAATGATACTCTCCATTCCTTGTGTACTGCTTCCATGATATATCTTTTATCCTTAGATATGTTGTTTGTTACCTGTCTTCCATCATTCCTCTTCGCCGGTTCTTCACGTAAGCACGAAAGGGCATACCAATACCCCTCCAAAGGGGCGCAACTTGTCCTCAAGTTGGAAAGATGGAAACTGGAGGGCGATGTCAGCAGCACGCTCCCAAGATGCTTCGTGGAATGGAAGATCCTTCCACTGGACAAGGATTTCTAGGTTGCCATCCCCTGCGTAATGCGTTTTCAAGACTACTTCAGGATGCACCACTGATGGGATTCCTGGGATCTCTAGAGCGAATCCTATTCTTAAGAGATCGATTCTAGGGTTTGCGCAGCGGATATAGAACAAAAATTTGAATGAAACCCTAGAACCATGCTTCTATGAATCGTAGAAACGTTAGAACACTTACCTCAATCGATCCGGGGCTTGTATCAACCGAAGAGTTTGTCTGATCACGAAAGGAAGGAAGAATACCTCGTCTTCTACATGTATCCACACCTCGGGATGGATTCCAATTGTTGGAACTTGTCTGCTAGGACCCGAATAAGCTATTCGGTTTCGCGCTTCGAGAAAACGAGACTTGGAACTCTTAGAACTCTTTGGATCTCACCCAAAAGCTCTCAAAGTTCTGTACCAGACGGCTCAAAAAGTCTCTCTTTCAATTAGGGTTTTAATCTCCTTCTTATAAGGTGATTTAACCCTAATTCGGTCTAATTTTCGAAAAACCCGAAAGCCGGAACGGACGGTCTAGAAATACACGTGGACCGTCCGTTCCAGCAAGCCAGAACGGACGGTCTGCATACGTGGACCGTCCGTTCCAGAAAAGCCAGAACGGACGGTCTGCCTTCTGTAGACCGTCGGGTCTGGACCTGGCGGACCGTCGGGCCTGGTCCTTTCGGTCCGTCCGTTCCAGCCCCTTCTGTCTTGGTTTTTTCATTGTTTTCTCGTGCGTTTTGTCCTTCCTGCGTGTGTGATCCTGTAGGTGTTGGTTTAGTGCTCTATTATGTACTGTTTGCGAGCTTCCTTTGGATACATTTGATGTATTGATACTTTCTATAGTTTTATGAAAGTGTTTGATTCATTACATGTTGTGCATACTAGATATGTTGTGAAATCCATGTATTGTTATGAACAATACTAAACTCCCTAGTCACGTATCATTGTGGGAATAATGATATACTAAGACTAGTATGATGTGTGATTGATGATCATATAGATGATCATAGGTATTGGATACGATCACAATCATAGGTATTCGTTGGAGAACGGAATACTGGATTGACCCGCATGAGATTGTCACATGGACTAGCGTCATGACTTGAATCTCATATGGCGGTTCCATGATTGGATCCTAACATGAGATTGTCACATGGACTAGCATCATGACTTGAATCTCATATGGCGGTTCCATGATTGGATCCTAAGACCTGAGATATCTACGGAATCCAACATGAGGAGTTGCGTGCTTTGAATACGTCAAACGACCTGCGTAACAGGAGGACTATAAAGGCGTGTATCAGGTACGAAACAAATCATGTGCTGGATTGTAGATAATTAAGACGAGATTTGTACCTCTCGTAAAAGAGAGAGATATCGCTGGGCCCCTCGTGTGAGCGAGACTGTAGAAATGTGTGGCCGCACTATAGACGAACGTCGTCTATTTCAGACAGTCGAACTCAGTGAACGAGAAAGCAGTCGAATTAGATAAGGTGGCTTGTCCATGCCTTATGTTCGACATATGATATCACGATACAAAAGGATCATCAACCGGAATCATCACTGGCGTTCGTAAGATCACGAACAAACTCTATTCGAGATAGGTAGTCATAGTGTCTTGCTGGAATAGAGATTTCAGGTTATACTGCTATATCGAATGAGCCTACAGGGTCACACACGTAGGGAAGGACAAAACACACGAGAAAAAGACCGAAAAACCAAGACGGAAGGGTCTGGAACGGACGGACTAGAAGTCCGGAACGGACGGTCTGCCAGGACCAGAAGTCTGGAACTGACGGTCCACTAATGGCAGACCGTCCGTTCTACGTACTGGAACGGACGGTCCACGTGCATTTCTGGACCGTCCGTTCCGGGCTTCAGGTTTTTTCGAAATTAAACCAAAATTAGGGTTAAATCACTTTATAAGAAGGATATTAAACCCTAATGAAGGGTGGCCGACTTTAGAACACTTTGATCAGACTTTTGGTGAGATCCAAGAGGTTGAGAGTGTGATCGAAGTCCCGTTTTCTCGAAGTACAAAACCGAATATCAGATTTGGGTCCTAGTAGACAAGTTCCAACCGTTGGAATCCATCCCGAGGTGTGAATACGTGTAGAGGGCGAGGTAATCTTCCTCCCTTTCATGATCGGACGAGTTCTTCGATTGATACAGACCCCGGATCGATTGAGGTAAGCGTTCTAACGTTTCTACGATTCATAGAAGCATGGTTCTAGGGTTTCATTCAAATTTTATTTTACATCCGCTGCGCAAACCCTAGAATCGATCTCTTAGGAATAGGATTCGCTCTAGAGATCCCTGGAATTTCATCAGTGGTATCAGAGCCTAGCTGCTCTGTTTTGATTTCGTAGAACCCGATCACGCACGTTTTAGGATTTGAATTGTTTGAATCCATGTTTGCTTTGATTTCTATGCATGTTTGATGATTGAATCTAGTGTAGATTGCATGTTTCATGTTGCATAGAGTGCAGAAGATCGAATTTTGAGTGTACAGAAGAATTCGGATCAGTTTCGGTCTGATCGGGGCCAAGAACGCCGGAGAACGTGATCTGATCACGTAGACGAACCCTAGACGTCCGTTCTGGGTAAGCCAGACCGGACGGTCCGGGGTGGCGGACCGCACAGATCAGAACAGATGGTCCGCTCTGGACCGTCTGTTCCGTCTCTGCGGACCGTCCGTTCCGGCTGGTTCAGTCCGATCGTTCTGCAAGCCTGGAACGTCCGTTCTGCCTCCAGAACGAACGTTCCGAGGTTCAGATTCTGAAATTTTTTGTTTTCTAGGCCCGATTATGCAATCGTTGCTTAATCTGATCAACTGTAACTCGAATAGACATGATTCATTCTTATGGATGGTCCTTAGTGAATGAATGCATGTAACTTGATCAAGATATGGGATATGCTTGATTGAGTGAGAGCTTCGAGATTGGGATTACATAATCGAATGGATGGTCTATTCGGATTATGTTAATCATTGCACAGAAACCGATTAGATCTATGAGCTCTACGAGTAAAGCACTTGTCAAGGCCTCGAACGTACGTGTCATGGGCCATGCCAAAGCTGGGTGTGCCGTATTATCTTGGTGAGGCAAGATGGAGAAATGGTGGTTCTCATAGCTTGAAAGTAGATGCTTGATCTAGTGTGGTTTCGAAAATCCCTTTTTCATGCATGTAATGCTGAGTGTGTACCTCCCATTACTATAGCGCCTGTCAAGGCATCGACATCCGTAACACGGGTCATGCCAAAGCTGAGCGTGCCGGATTATCTTTGTGAGGCAGGGTGGGAAATCGTGGTTCCCACAGCTTGAATATGGTTAATCTTAGGTTAAGGTGTCGAGTTTGACTCGAGACATAATGGTACAGATGAGACAAGTATGCAATGATATTTGATATCATAGTCTCATAAAAGATCTAAGAGTCACATTGGATGTGATTGACATTAGATGTCTACCTAAATAGCATAAGGATAAGTGTAACAATCACTACTAGAAAACACGGAAAAGGTGACGCAAAATTTGCGTCACTAAAATGATGACGCAAAAGTGATGGTGACGCAAATAGTGACGCAAAAAATGACGCAAAATTTGCGTCACGAAAAAAGGTGACGCAAGAGTGACGCAAATAGTTGCGTCACCCTTTTGGTGACGCAATTTAGTCACCTTTTAGTGACGCAATTGCGTCACTATATCTGTATTTTATTATTTATACGTATAAATATACAAATATTTATATATAAATATATATTTTATATATACGTATATATGTATGTATGTATGTATTTGTACGTATAAATATACGAGTATTTACATATAAATATAAATTTTATATATACGTATATTATATATATGTGTATTTGTATGTATAAATATACATATATATATATATATATATATATATAACGTATATTTTATGTATACATATATATTATATATGTGTGTATTTGTATATACAAATATACGAGTATTTTATATATAAATGTGTATTTTACATATACATATATATTATATATTTATATATATCATCATATATATGAATATATATATATATAATCGTGTATATATATATGCATATATTTATACATACAAACATATGTTATATATATAAATATATACTTTATGTATGTGTATATACGTACAAATATATACGTATATATATATTTGTAAGTATAAATATTTGTATATGTATATGTATTAATGTTGTAATGATCAGAAGTTTAACTTGGATCAGTTGGTTGCTTGTCAATTGGAACTCTAAAGTTAAGCGTGCTTGAGCTGGAGTAGTGGAAGGATGGCTGACCTCTTGGGAAGTGGATTTCGGGGATTCAATTTTAGAATTTCCGAGTCGGCTTAAGATCGCGGTTGCGTCACTATTTAGTGACGCAAAAATTGAGTCACTATTGTGTCACCCTTTGGTGACGTTTGGTGACGAAATCTGAATTGATGATGGTATGAATGGTGACGCTTTTGGTTGCGTCACTATTGCGTCACCTTTTGAAAAGAGTGACGCAAAAATATAAAAGGGTGACGCAAAAGTTGCGTCACCCTTTTGCTGTTTTCTAGTAGTGAATTTATTCTTGTGTGAACTGAAATACGGATCTTAGTACAATATAGAAAATTATTGTAGGGTTAGTTTTCTTTGTGGGAATATAGCTTGTGTTTGCATCTATATTGTCATTGGTTGATGATGGACTAGCTGGTAGTAGATCATTGATAGAATCTGCATTTGTTTTTGTTCGTTCTGTTTTGTTTTTTGCTGTAGGACATGTCGTTAACCGGTAGCGTACCGAGTTTGACGATGCGATCTATCCTTGAGAAGGATAAGTTGACCGGGACGAACTTCTTGGACTGGTATCGTAACTTGAGAATTGTTCTCAAGCACGATAAGAAGTCATACGTCATGGAAGGGGCTCTACCACCAGAGCCTGCGGCCAATGCCACGAGAGCTGTCAGGGATGCTTGGTTGAAGCATCAGACTGACGACAATGAGATCTCCTGTCTCATGTTGGGAAGCATGGCCCTGAATCTTCAGAGGCAGTTTGAGGGGAATAGCGTGTTTGATATGTGTTGGGTTTCCTGGGATCTCATGAGCGAATCCTATTCCTAAGAGATCGATTCTAGGGTTTGCGCAGCGGATGTAAAACAAAAATTTAATAAACCCTAGAACCATGCTGCTATTGAAATCGTAGAAACGTTAGAACGCTTACCTCAATCGATCCGGGGCCTGTATCAACTGAAGAATTGGTTCGATCACGAAAGGCAGGAAGATTACCTCGTCCTCTACACGTATCCACACCTCGGGATGGATTCCAACGATTGGAACTTGTCTGCTAGGACTCGAATCTCTATTCGGTTTGTGCACTTTGATAAAACGAGACTTTGAATTCCTTGAACTCTTTGAGCTTCGAGATTGGGATTACATAATCGAATGGATGGTCTATTCGGATTATGTTAATCATTGCACAGAAACCGATTAGATCTATGAGCTCTACGAGTAAAGCACTTGTCAAGGCCTCGATCGTACGTGTCATGGGCCATGCCAAAGCTGGGTGTGCCGTGCTATCTTGGTGAGGCAAGATGGAGAAATGGTGGT
>NW_010969135.1:107341-112758 GCF_000463585.1 Tarenaya hassleriana | reverse complement strand
CGACATCCGTAACACGGGTCATGCCAAAGCTGAGCGTGCCGGATTATCTTTGTGAGGCAGGGTGGGAAATCGTGGTTCCCACAGCTTGAATATGGTTAATCTTAGGTTAAGGTGTCGAGTTTGACTCGAGACATAATGGTACAGATGAGACAAGTATGCAATGATATTTGATATCATAGTCTCATAAAAGATCTAAGAGTCACATTGGATGTGATTGACATTAGATGTCTACCTAAATAGCATAAGGATAAGTGTAACAATCACTACTAGAAAACACGGAAAAGGTGACGCAAAATTTGCGTCACTAAAATGATGACGCAAAAGTGATGGTGACGCAAATAGTGACGCAAAAAATGACGCAAAATTTGCGTCACGAAAAAAGGTGACGCAAGAGTGACGCAAATAGTTGCGTCACCCTTTTGGTGACGCAATTTAGTCACCTTTTAGTGACGCAATTGCGTCACTATATCTGTATTTTATTATTTATACGTATAAATATACAAATATTTATATATAAATATATATTTTATATATACGTATATATGTATGTATGTATGTATTTGTACGTATAAATATACGAGTATTTACATATAAATATAAATTTTATATATACGTATATTATATATATGTGTATTTGTATGTATAAATATACATATATATATATATATATATATATATAACGTATATTTTATGTATACATATATATTATATATGTGTGTATTTGTATATACAAATATACGAGTATTTTATATATAAATGTGTATTTTACATATACATATATATTATATATTTATATATATCATCATATATATGAATATATATATATATAATCGTGTATATATATATGCATATATTTATACATACAAACATATGTTATATATATAAATATATACTTTATGTATGTGTATATACGTACAAATATATACGTATATATATATTTGTAAGTATAAATATTTGTATATGTATATGTATTAATGTTGTAATGATCAGAAGTTTAACTTGGATCAGTTGGTTGCTTGTCAATTGGAACTCTAAAGTTAAGCGTGCTTGAGCTGGAGTAGTGGAAGGATGGCTGACCTCTTGGGAAGTGGATTTCGGGGATTCAATTTTAGAATTTCCGAGTCGGCTTAAGATCGCGGTTGCGTCACTATTTAGTGACGCAAAAATTGAGTCACTATTGTGTCACCCTTTGGTGACGTTTGGTGACGAAATCTGAATTGATGATGGTATGAATGGTGACGCTTTTGGTTGCGTCACTATTGCGTCACCTTTTGAAAAGAGTGACGCAAAAATATAAAAGGGTGACGCAAAAGTTGCGTCACCCTTTTGCTGTTTTCTAGTAGTGAATTTATTCTTGTGTGAACTGAAATACGGATCTTAGTACAATATAGAAAATTATTGTAGGGTTAGTTTTCTTTGTGGGAATATAGCTTGTGTTTGCATCTATATTGTCATTGGTTGATGATGGACTAGCTGGTAGTAGATCATGGATATGTTGACATTGATTGATGATGGACTAGCTGGTAGTAGATCATTGATAGAATCTGCATTTGTTTTTGTTCGTTCTGTTTTGTTTTTTGCTGTAGGACATGTCGTTAACCGGTAGCGTACCGAGTTTGACGATGCGATCTATCCTTGAGAAGGATAAGTTGACCGGGACGAACTTCTTGGACTGGTATCGTAACTTGAGAATTGTTCTCAAGCACGATAAGAAGTCATACGTCATGGAAGGGGCTCTACCACCAGAGCCTGCGGCCAATGCCACGAGAGCTGTCAGGGATGCTTGGTTGAAGCATCAGACTGACGACAATGAGATCTCCTGTCTCATGTTGGGAAGCATGGCCCTGAATCTTCAGAGGCAGTTTGAGGGGAATAGCGTGTTTGATATGTGTTGGGTTTCCTGGGATCTCATGAGCGAATCCTATTCCTAAGAGATCGATTCTAGGGTTTGCGCAGCGGATGTAAAACAAAAATTTAATAAACCCTAGAACCATGCTGCTATTGAAATCGTAGAAACGTTAGAACGCTTACCTCAATCGATCCGGGGCCTGTATCAACTGAAGAATTGGTTCGATCACGAAAGGCAGGAAGATTACCTCGTCCTCTACACGTATCCACACCTCGGGATGGATTCCAACGATTGGAACTTGTCTGCTAGGACTCGAATCTCTATTCGGTTTGTGCACTTTGATAAAACGAGACTTTGAATTCCTTGAACTCTTTGGATCTCACCAAAAGCTCTTAGAATTCTCTGAAAGTCGGCTCTCAAAACGAGTGCTGATAGCTCCATTGCTCTGTATTGTGACAACAATGGAGCGATCGCACAAGCGAAAGAACCCAGATCTCATCAACGATCCAAACACATACTCAGACGATTTCACCTTATCAGGGAGATTATAGACAGAGGAGACGTGTACATTTGCAGGGTGTCGACAGATGACAACATTGCCGATCCGTTGACGAAGCCTCTCCCTTCGTCGAAGCATGAGGGTCATGTTAGGGATATGGGCATTAGATGTTTAGCAGTTCATGATTAGAGCAAGTGGGAGATTGTTGGTTTAGTGCTCTATGATGTACTGATTATGAGCTTTGTTTAGATACATTCGATGTATTGATACTTTCTATGTGGTTTTATGAGAGTATTTTATTCATTACATGTTCTTGCATGCTAGATCTGTTATGAAATCTATGTATCATTAGGAATGATACTAAATTCCCTAGTCTTGTGTCGTTATGGGAATAACGACATAATAAGACTAGTATGATGTGTGATTGATGATCACATAGATGATCATAAGTATTGGATACGATCACAATCATAGGTATTCGTTGGAGAATGGAATACTGGATTGACCCGCATGAGATTGTCACATGGACTAGCGTCATGACTTGAATCTCATACGACGATTTCATGATTGGATCCTAAGACCTGAGGTATCTACGGAATCCAACATGAGGAGTTGCGTGCTTTGATTACGTCAAACGTCCTGCGTAACAGGAGGATTATAAAGGCGTGTATCAGGTACGAAACGAATCATGTAAGCTGAGTATATTGCAGCGTCGGACGCATCAAAGGAAGCTGTTTGGATCAGAAAGTTTGTTGGTGACTTGGGTGTCATTCCGAGTGCTGATAGCCCCATTGCTCTGTATTGTGACAACAATGGAGCGATCGCACAAGCGAAAGAACCCAGATCCCATCAACGATCCAAACACATACTCAGACGATTTCACCTTATCAGGGAAATTATAGACAGAGGAGACGTACACATTTGCAGAGTGTCGACAGATGACAACATTGCCGATCCGTTGACGAAGCCTCTCCCTTCGTCGAAGCATGAGGGTCATGTCAGGGATATGGGCATTAGATGTTTAGCAGTTCATGATTAGAGCAAGTGGGAGATTGTTGGTTTAGTGCTCTATGATGTACTGATTGTGAGCTTTGTTCCGATACATTCGATGTATTGATACTTTCTATAGTTTTACTACAGAAGCTGAGTATATTGCAGCGTCGGACGCAGCAAAGGAAGCTGTTTGGATCAGAAAGTTTGTTGGTGACTTGGGTGTCATTCCGAGTGCTGATAGCCCCATTGCTCTGTATTGTGACAACAATGGAGCGATCGCACAAGCGAAAGAACCCAGATCCCATCAACGATCCAAACACATACTCAAATGCGTCCGACGCTGCAATATACTCATCTTCTGTAGTAGAATCTGCAACGGTCGCCTGCTTGGAACTCTTCTAGCTAACAGCGCCTCCGTTCAAACAGAAAATATAGCCAGACTGCGATCTGTAGTCATCGGGGTCTGACTGAAAACTAGCATCGGTGTAACCCTTTACAGCGAGCTCGTCTTCCGACCCACCGTATACCAAGAATACATCTTTAGTCCTTCTCAAGTACTTTAGGATGTTCTTGACGGCGATCCAGTGCGACTCACCTGGATCTGACTGGTATCTACTCGTAATGCTTAACGCGTAGGATACATCCGGTCGAGCACAAAGCATGGCATACATGATTGATCCAATTACCGAAGCATATGGAATCCGATCCATGCGTTCTCGCTCATCAGGTGTCGTAGGACACTGACTCTTGCAGAGAACTGTGCCACTGCTCATCGGTAAGGTTCCTTTCTTGGAATCTTGCATCTTGAACCGTTTCAAGACCTTATCGATGTAAGTACTCTGACACAGTCCTAGAAGACGCCTCGATCTATCTCTATAGATCTTTATTCCTAGAATATAGGCCGCTTCTCCTAGGTCCTTCATAGAAAACTGCGTTCCTAGCCAAGACTTAACGTCTTGCAAGGTAGGAACGTCATTCCCTATAAGGAGAATGTCATCCACGTACAGCACTAGAAATACAACTGTGCTCCCACTGTCCTTCTTGTAAACACATGGCTCGTCTTCGTTTTGTGAGAAACCAAACTTTTTGATTGTCTCATCAAAGCGAAGGTTCCAGCTCCTCGAAGCCTGCTTCAGTCCATAAATGGACCTCTGAAACTTGCACACCATCCTCGGACATTTGCAGAGTGTCGACAGATGACAACATTGCCGATCCGTTGACGAAGCCTCTCCCTTCGTCGAAGCATGAGGGTCATGTCAGGGATATGGGCATTAGATGTTTAGCAGTTCATGATTAGAGCAAGTGGGAGATTGTTGGTTTAGTGCTCTATGATGTACTGATTGTGAGCTTTGTTCCGATACATTCGATGTATTGATACTTTCTATAGTTTTATGAGAGTATTTTATTCATTACATGTTCTTGCATGCTAGATCTGTTATGAAATCCATGTATCATTATGAATGATACTAAACTCCCTAGTCTTATGTCGTTATGGGAATAACGACATAATAAGACTAGTATGATGTGTGATTGATGATCACATAGATGATCATAGGTATTGGATACGATCACGATCATAGGTATTCGTTGGAGAACGGAATACTGGAATGACCCGCATGAGATTGTCACATGGACTAGCGTCATGACTTGAATCTCATATGACGGTTCCATGATTGGATCCTAAGACCTGAGATATCTACGGAATCCAACATGACGAGTTGCGTGCTTTGAATACGTCTAACGTCCTGCGTAACAGGAGGATTATAAAGGCGTGTATCAGGTACGAAACGAATCATGTACTGGATTGTAGATAGTCAAGACGGGATTTGTACCTCTCGTAAAAGAGAGAGATATCGCTGGCCCCCTCGTGTGAGCGAAGAGACCGCCTATGACTTGTGTAACCGAAATAAGAGATTTCGTGTTATACTGCTATATCGGATGAGCCTACAGGGTCACACACACAGGAAGGACGAATGCGCGAAAAGAGACGAGAAAATTCCGGTGGAGCGGAGGCCAGACCGACCGGTCCAGAAGGTCTGGACCGATCGGTCTAGCTAACCCAGACCGATCGGTCTA
>NW_010969135.1:103271-105457 GCF_000463585.1 Tarenaya hassleriana | reverse complement strand
AAGTCACCATCGAAGTTCACTCCCATACGCTCAAGTTCCTCAACATGAGCTCGCATGTTGAGGACGTGGGTGTTGACATAACTGCCTCTCGGCATATCCGTCTTCACTAGAGCTTTTAGCGTCTTGTACTTTTCAGTACGCGCCAGCTCCTGAAACATGGTCAACGCTATGTCCTACAGAAAAAGACAAAACAGAACGAAAACACATCTACATGCAGATTCTATCAATGATCTACTACCAGCTAGTCCATCATCAATCAGTGTCTACATACCTATGATCTACTACCAGCTAGTCCATCATCAAACAATGACAACACAGATGCAAAGATGAGCTATATTCCCATAAAGAAAATTAACCCTACAATAAATTTCCATTATGGGACTAAGATCCGTATTTCACACAAGAATAAATTGTTACACCTATCCTCATGCTATTTAGGTAGACATCTAATGTCAATCATATCTAATATGACTCTTAGATCCTTTATGAGACTATGATATCAAATATCATTGCATACTTGTCTCATCTGTACCATTAAATTTCAAGTCAAAACTTGACAACTTAACCCAAGATAAACCATATTCAAGCCGTGGCTCTCAGCTTTCTTTTGGAATGACGCATTCAACTGATCAACTATCAAAGAATCGTTCATGTCCTCTAATCGCTTACGCAATTCAGAGATCATGTTTCCAAACGTCAAGTTAGACTTGTCCGGATCATCATCCACATGCTTCCGATAAGCATCAATGATTGATCTAGAAGCCATGGTTAGAGTCTTATCCTTCATAAGGATAGATCGCATTGTCAACTTCGGTACAATACCGGTTAACGCTATGTCCTACAGAAAAAGACAAAACAGAACGAAAACACATCTACATGCAGATTCTATCAATGATCTACTACCAGCTAGTCCATCATCAATCAGTGTCAATCTATCTATGATCCACTACCAGCTAGTCCATCATCAAAACAATGACAACATAGATGTAAAGATAAGCTAAATTCCCATAAAGAAAACTAACCCTACGATAATTTTCGATATGGGACTAAGATCCATATTTCACACAAGAATAAAATTGTTACACCTATCCTTATGCTATTTAGGTAGACATCTAATGTCAATCATATCTAATATGACTCTTAGATCCTTTATGAGACTATGATATCAAATATCATTGCATACTCGTCTCATCTGTACCATTAAGTCTCAAGTCAAACTTGACAACTTAACCCAAGATAAACCACATTCAAGCTGTAGGAACCACGATTTCCTACCCTGCCTCACAAAGATAATCCGGCACGCTCAGCTTTGGCATGACCCGTGTTACGGATGATCGATGCCTTGACAGGTGCTCTAGTAATGGGAGGTACACACTTAGCATTACATGAATAAGGGTTTTTCGAAACCGCACCTAGATCAAGCATCTACTTTCAAGCTATGAGAACCACCATTTCTCCATCTTGCCTCACCAAGATAATACGGCACACCCAGCTTTGGCATGGCCCATGACACGTACGATCGAGGCCTTGACAAGTGCTTTACTCATAGAGCTTCTAGATCTAACCGGTTTCTGTGCAATGATTGTACATAATCCGAACAGACCATCCATTCGGTCATGTATTCCCAATCTCGGAGCTCCCACTAAATCAAGCATATCCAATATCTTGATCAAGTTACATGCATTCATTCACTATGGACCATCCATAAGAATAAATCATGTCTATTTTGAGTCACAGTTGATCAGATTAAGCAACGATTGCATAATCGGTCCTTGAAAACGAAAAATTTCGGAATCCAGAACGGACGTTCCAAGTTTAATAGAACGATCGTTCTCGACTTCAGAAGTCAGAACGGACGTTCCTGTCCGAAATACGCCGGAACGGACGTTCCATTCTCGCAGAACGGACGTTCCACAACAGACAGAACGGACGGTCCAGTGCGGACCTTCCGTTCTGGTCTGTGCAGTCCGCCACCCCTGGACCGTCCGTTCCGACTTACCCAGAACGGACGGTCTAGGGTTCGTCTCCGTGATCAGATCACGTTCCGCAGTGTTCTCGGCCCCGATCAGACCCAAAACTGATCCGAATTCTTCTGTACACCCAAAATTCGAACTCATGCACTCTATGCAACATGAAACATGCAATCTACACTAGATTCAATAATCAAACATGCATAGATATCATAG
>NW_010969135.1:98801-100930 GCF_000463585.1 Tarenaya hassleriana | reverse complement strand
AGAAGCTTCACCAAGCTTCTTATCCTTCAGATCCTCCAAGTAAAGTTGACAATTACGCTTCCAGTGTCCAGACACTCCGCAGTAATGACAGTCACCCTTATCGGGCTTAGGCTTAGGCGTAGAGGCAACTTTTGCCTTTTTCGCCGCCTTCTTTTTGGCTTTGCCCCGCCGCTTCTTGCTGGAGTTGTTCTCAACAGCAAGCACAGTTTTGGGCACCACGATATCCTGCTCGGCCGATTTCAGCATCCCATGCAGTTCGGCTAAGCTCTTAGTCATCCCGTGCATATGATACTGCATAACGAACTGGTTATAGTCCTCGGGCAATGACATCAGGATCAAGTCTGCAACCAAGTCACCTGACACAATCCTAGAAGACGCCTTGATCTATCTCTATAGATCTTTATTCCTAGAATATAGGCCGCTTCTCCTAGGTCCTTCATAGAAAACTGTGTTCCTAGCCAAGACTTAACGTCTTGCAAGGTAGGAACGTCATTCCCTATTAGGAGAATGTCATCCACGTACAGCACTAGAAATACAACTGTGCTCCCACTGTCCTTCTTGTAAACACATGGCTCGTCTTCGTTTTGTGAGAAACCAAACTTTTTGATTGTCTCATCAAAGCGAAGGTTCCAGCTCCTCGAAGCCTGCTTCAGTCCATAAATGGACCTCTGAAGCTTGCACACCATCCTCGGGTTCCTCGGATCTACAAAACCTTCGGGTTGTGTCATGTACACATCCTCGGTCAAATTCCCGTTAAGGAACGCGGTCTTGACATCCATTTGCCATATCTCATAGTCATAATATGCGGCTATGGCAAGTAGGATCCTGATGGACTTCAGCATAACTTCATAATATGCGGCTATGGCAAGTAGGATCCTGATGGACTTCAGCATAACTACGGGCGAAAAAGTCTCATCATAGTCAATACCATGAATCTGTAGATACCTCAGGTCCACAAGTCGTGTTGGATTCCGTAGATACCTCAGGTCTTAGGATCCAATCATGGAACCGTCATATGAGATTCAAGTCATGACGCTAGTCCATGTGACAATCTCATGCGGGTCATTCCAGTATTCCGTTCTCCAACGAATACCTATGATCGTGATCGTATCCAATACCTATGATCATCTATGTGATCATCAATCACACATCATACTAGTCTTATTATGTCGTTATTCCCATAACGACATAAGACTAGGGAGTTTAGTATCATTCATAATGATACATGGATTTCATAACAGATCCAGTATGCAAGAACATGTAATGAATAAAATACTCTCATAAAAAACACATAGAAAGTATCAATACATCGAATGTATCGGAACAAAGCTCATAATCAGTACATCATAGAGCACTAAACCAACAATCTCCCACTTGCTCTAATCATGAACTGCTAAACATCTAATGCCCATATCCCTAACATGACCCTCATGCTTCGACGAAGGGAGAGACTTCGTCAACGGATCGGCAATGTTGTCATCTGTCGACACCCTGCAAATGTACACGTCTCCTCTGTCTATAATCTCCCTGATAAGGTGAAATCGTCTGAGTATGTGCTTGGATCGTTGATGGGATCTGGGTTCTTTCGCTTGTACGATTGCTCCATTGTTGTCACAATACAGAGCAATAGGGCTATCAGCACTCGAAATGACACCCAAGTTCCCAACAAACTTCCTGATTCAAACAGCTTCCTTTGCTGCGTCCGACGCTGCAATATACTCAGCTTCTGTAGTAGAATCTGCAACGGTCGCCTGCTTGGAACTCTTCCAGCTAACAGCGCCTCCGTTCAAACAGAAAACATAGCCAGACTGCGATCTGTAGTCATCCGGGTCTGACTGAAAACTAGCATTGGTGTAATATTCATGTTATAGAAGCTAACATATGTACTACATCTTCGTGGGTATTGGATACCGAAAGTGCCTCGCACATTTGTGGAAATGTGCAGGGACTAAAAAGAAGCAGGATACTGGCTAAGGAATAACTAGATAACCATTACCATAGTAAATACTGTCTCGATAAATCATCAAACTCGAGTTCTCAATCACAAATCGAAAACCATCCAAATCCAGACAAGAAATAGAAATAATGTTTCTGCTAATCGCAGGAACATAGTAACAATTACTAAGTTC
>NW_010969135.1:96354-97512 GCF_000463585.1 Tarenaya hassleriana | reverse complement strand
GGGTGACTGTCATTACTGCGGAGTGTCTGGACACTGGAAGCGTAATTGTCACCTTTACTTGGAGGATCTAAAGGACAAGAAGCTTGGTGAAGCGGATCTGCGCGTCGGAAATGGAGCAAGAGTTGCTGCATTGTGTGTTGGCGTTTATGATTTTCATCTTCCTTCTGGACTTGTTTTAGAGCTTAGTAATTGTTACTATGTTCCTGCAATTAGCATAAACATTATTTCTATTTCTTGTCTGGATTTGGATGGTTTTCGATTTGTGATTGAGAACTCGAGTTTGATGATTTATCGAGACAGTATTTACTATGGTAATGGTTATCTAGTTAATGGTTTATACGTCTTGAATGATCAGCCTTCGAACTCAACTTCTTCCATCTATAACGTGAGTACTAAACGGTTTAAGCCGAACGACTTAAACTCGACCTTCCTCTGGCATTGTCGTCTAGGCCATATAAACGAGAAACGCATTCAGAAGCTTCATCATGAAGGTCTTCTGGATTCATTTGACTTTGAGTCTCTTGAATCTTGCGAGTCTTGTTTGATGGGCAAGATGACAAAGCATCCTTTCAAGGGGAAAGGACAGAGAGCGACGGAGTTATTGGCTCTCATACATAGTGATATATGCGGACCAATGAGCTGTCCAGCTAGAGGAGGTTATCTGTATTTCGTTACGTTCACTGATGATTTCAATCGATACGGTTATGTCTATTTGATGAGACATAAGTCTGAAGCACTTGAAATGTTCAAGGCTTTCAGAAACGAAGTACAGAACCAGCTTGGCAAGACGATCAAGACACTTCGATCAGATCGTGGTGGCGAGTATATTAGCCAAGAGTTCTCTGACTATCTGGTTGATTGTGGTATTGTATCACAATTAACTCCCCCTGGAATGCCACAGTGGAATGCGTGTCTGAACGGAGGAACCGAACACTGTTAGACATGGTTCGGTAGTCCAACGAAGTCTGCTGAAACGACGCCATATGAGATATGGACGGGGAAGCGTCCCCGTTGTCGTTTTTCAGAATTTGGAGATGCGACGCTTACGTGAAGCGTCAGATAACTGATAAGTTATCCTCCAAATCTGATAAGTGTTTATTTGTAGGCTACCCTAAGGAAACTAAGGGTTACTACTTCTATATTCCGATAGAGAACAAA
>NW_010969135.1:96026-96255 GCF_000463585.1 Tarenaya hassleriana | reverse complement strand
TTCGTCTCCAAAAGAGTCAGTGGGAGTAGGATCGAACTTGAGGAAGTTCGAGAGCATCAAGTAGACGCTGAGCCGAATGAACAATTTGTAGACGTTCAACCTGTTTCACTGCCGGTTGTGACTCAACCTTCGACGAGTGAACCTCGGAGATCAGGCAGGATTTCTCGTAACTGGGAAAGAGGAACTCATGTTATTAGAACATGACGAGCCTACCACATAACCAGATGCC
>NW_010969135.1:92414-95472 GCF_000463585.1 Tarenaya hassleriana | reverse complement strand
CAGTAGTTTTTCTGGTGCTGTACGTGGATGACATTCTCCTTATAGGGAATGACGTTCCTACCTTGCAAGACGTTAAGTCTTGTCTAGGAACGCAGTTTTCTATGAAGGACGTAGGAGAAGCGGCCTATATTTTAGGCATCAAGATCTATAGAGATAGATCGAGGCGGCTTCTAGAATTGGGTCAGAGTACTTACATCGATAAGGTCTTGAAACGGTTCAAGATGCAAGATTCCAAGAAAGGAACCTTACCGATGAGTAGTGGCACAGTTCTCTGCAAGAGTCAGTGTCCTACGACACCTGATGAGCGAGAACGCATGGATCGGATTCCATATGCTTCGGCAATTGGATCGATCATGTATGCCATGCTTTGTACTCGACCGGATTTATCCTATGCGTTGAGCATTACGAGTAGATACCAGTTAGATCCAGGTGAGTCACACTGGATCGCCGTCAAGAACATCCTGAAGTACTTGAGAAGAACTAAGGATGTGTTCTTGGTATACGGTGGGTCGGAAGACGAACTCTCTGTAAAGGGTTACACCGATGCTAGTTTCCAGTCAGACCCGGATGACTACAGATCGCAGTCTGGCTATGTTTTCTGCTTGAACGGAGGCGCTGTTAGCTGGAAGAGTTCTAAGCAGGCGACCGTTGCAGATTCTACTACAGAAGCTGAGTATATTGCAGCGTCGGACGCAACAAAGGAAGTTGTTTGGATCAGGAAGTTTGTTGGCGACATGAGTGTCATTCCTAGTGCTGATAGCCCCACTGCTCTGTATTATGACAACAATGGAGCGATCGTGCAAGCGAAAGAACCCAGATCCCATCAACGATCCAAACACATACTCAGACGATTTCACCTTATCAGGGAGATTATAGACAGAGGAGACGTGCACATTTGCAGAGTGTCGACAGATGACAACATTGCCGATCCATTGACGAAACCTCTCCCTTCGTCGAAGCATGAGGGTCATGTCAGGGATATGGGCATTAGATGTTTAGCAGTCCATGATTATAGCAAGTGGAAGATTGTTGGTTTAGTGCTCTATGATGTACTGATTACGAGCTTTGTTCAGATACATTCGATGTATTGATACTTTCTATGGTTTATGAGAGTATTTGATTCATTACATGTTCTTGCATACTAGATGTGTTATGAAATCCATGTATCATTATGAATGATACTAAACTCCCTAGTCTTGTGTCGTTATGGGAATAACGACATAATAAGAATAGTATGATGTGTGATTGATGATCACATAGATGATCATAAGTATTGGATACGATCACAATCATAGGTATTCGTTGCAGAACGGAATACTGGACTGACCCGCATGAGATTGTCACATGGACTAGAGTCATGACTAGAATCTCATATGACGGTTCCATGATTGGATCCTAAGACCTGAGATATCTACGGAATCCAACATGAGGAGTTGCGTGCTTTGAATATGTCAAACAACCTGCATAACAGGAGGACAATAAAGGCGTGTATCAGGTACGAAACGAATCATGTGCTAGATTGTAGATAGTTAAGACGGGATTTATACCTCTCGTAAAAGAGAGAGATATCGTTGGGCCCCTCGTGTGAGCGAGATTGTAGAAATGTGTGGCCGCACTATAGACAAACGTCGTCTATTTCAGACAGTCGAACTCAGTGAACGAGAAAGCAGTCGAATTAGATAAGGTGACTTGTCCATGCCTTATGTTCGACATATGATATCGCGATACAAAAGGATCATCAACCGGAATCATCACTGGCGTTCGTAAGATCACGAACAAACTCTATTCGAGATAGGTAGTCATAGTATCTTGCTAGAGACCGCCTATGACTTGTATATACGGAATAGAGATTTTGGGTTATACTGCTATATCGAATGAGCCTACAGGGTCACACACGCAGGGAAGGACAAAACGCACGAGAAAAAGACCGAAAAACCAAGACAGAAGGGTCTGGAACGGACGGACCAGAAATCCGGAACGGACGGTCCGCCAGGACCAGACTCGACGGTCTAGAACGGACAGTCCGTTCCAGAAGGTCTGGAATGGACGGTCCACTAATGGCAGACCGTCCGTTCTACGTACTGGAACGGACGGTCCACGTGCATTTCTGGACCGTCCGTTCCGGGCTTCAGGTTTTTCCGAAATTAAACCGAAATTAGGGTTAAATCACTTTATAAGAAGGAGATTAAATCCTAATGAAGGGTGGCTGACTTTAGAACACTTTGATCAGACTTTTGGTGAGATCCAAGAGGTTGAGAGTGTGATCGAAGTCCCGTTTTCTCGAAGCACAAAACTGAATATCAGATAAGGGTCCTAGCAGACAAGTTCCAACCGTTGGAATCCATCCCGAGGTGTGGATACGTGTAGAGAGCGAGGTAATCTTCCTCACTTTCGTGATCGAACGAGTTATTTGATTGATACAGGGCCCAGATCGATTGAAGTAAGCGTTCAAACGTTTCTACGATTAATAGAAGCATGGTTCTAGGGTTTCATTCAAATTTTATTTTACATCCGTTGCGCAAACCCTAGAATCGATCTCTTACGAATAGGATTCGCTCTAGAGATTCCAGGAATTCCATCAGTAGGCTCATTCGATATAGCAGTATAACCCGAAATCCCTATTTCGGATATACAAGTCATATGCGGTCTCTAGCAAGACACTATGACTACCTATCTCGAATAGAATTTGTTCGTGATCTTACAAACGCCAGTGATGATTCCGGCTGATGATCCTTTTATATCGTGATATCATATGTCGAACATAAGGCATGGAGAAGCCACCTTATCTAATTCGATTGCTTTCTCGTTCACTGAGTTCGACTGTCTGAAATAGACGACGTTCGTCTATAGTGTGGCCACACATTTCTACAGTCTCGCACACACGAGGGGCCCATCGATATCTCTCTCTTTTACGAGAGGTAAAAATCCCGTCTTGACTATCTACAATCCAGCACATGATTCGTTTCGTACCTGATATAGGCCTTTATAGTCCTCCTGTTACGCAGGACGTTTGATGTATTCAAAGCACGCAACTCCTCATGTTGGATTCCGTAGATAT
>NW_010969135.1:91043-92226 GCF_000463585.1 Tarenaya hassleriana | reverse complement strand
TAGTCTTAGTATATCATTATTCCCACAATGATACATGACTAGGGAGTTTAGTATTGTTCATAACAATACATGGATTTCATAACACATTTAAGTATGCAAAACATGTAATGAATGAAACACTAATCCATAAATCATAGAAAGCGTCAATACATCAAATGTATCCAAAGAAAGCTCGCAAACAGTACATCATAGAGCACTAAACCAACAACATCTAATGCCCATATCCCTAACATGACCCTCATGCTTCGACGAACAGAGAGGCTTCATCAATGGATCGACAATGCTATCATCTGTCGACACTCTGCAAATGTGCACGTCTCCTCTGTCTATGATCTCCCTGATAAGGTGAAATAATCTGAGTATGTGTTTGGATCGTTGATGGGATCTGGGTTCTTTCGCTTGCGCGAACGCACCATTGTTGTCACAATACAGAGAAATGGGGCTATCAGCACTATGAATAACACCCAAGTCGCCAACAAACTTCCTGATCCAAACAGCTTCCTTTGCTGCGTCCGACGCTGCAATATACTAGGCTTCTGTAGTAGAATCTGCAACGGTCACTTGCTTGAAACTCTTCCAGCTAACAGCGCCTCCGTTCAAGGAGAAAACATAGCCAGACTACGATATGTAGTCATCCGGGTCCGACTGGAAACTAGCATCGGTGTAACCCCTTACAGCGAGCTCGTCTTCCGACCCACCGTATACCAAGAACACATCCTTAGTTCTTCTCAAGTACTTCAGGATGTTCTTGACGGCGATCCAGTGTGACTCACCTGGATCTGACTGGTATCTACTCGTAATGCTCAACGCATAGGATACATCCGGTCGAGTACAAAGCATGGCATACATGATCGATCCAATTGCCGAAGCATATGGGATCCGATCCATGCGTTCTCGCTCATCAGGTGTCGTAGGACACTGACTCTTGTAGAGAACTGTGCCACTGCTCATCGGTAAGGTTCCTTTCTTGGAATCTTGCATCTCGAACCGTTTCAAGACCTGATCGATGTAAGTACTCTGACTCAATCCTAGAAGCTGCCTCGATCTATCTCTATAGATCTTTATGCCTAAAATATAGGCCGCTTCTTCTAGGTCCTTCATAGAAAACTGCGTGCCTAGCCAAGACTTAACGTCTTGCAAGGTAGGAACGTCATTCCCTATTAGAAGAATGTCATCCACGTAA
>NW_010969135.1:90510-90814 GCF_000463585.1 Tarenaya hassleriana | reverse complement strand
CATCCTCGGTCAAGTTCCCGTTAAGGAACGCGGTCTTGACATCCATTTTCCATATCTCATAGTCGTAATATGCGGCTATGGCAAGCAGGATACTGATGGACTTCAGCATAACTACAGGCGAAAAGGTCTCATCATAGTCATTACCATGAATTTGACGGAATCCTTTCGCCACAAGTCGTGCCTTATACGTGTGCACGTTGCCATCCATGTCGGTCTTCTTCTTGAAGATCCACTTGCATCCGATGGGTTTTATCCCTTCAGATGCATCAACCAGAGTCCATACTTGGTTGTCTGACATGGATTG
>NW_010969135.1:88901-90002 GCF_000463585.1 Tarenaya hassleriana | reverse complement strand
CTACTCTCACTGACTCTTTTGGAGACGAACTCTCGCTCCATAAAAGTCGCATTCCTGGCAATGAACACCTTGTTCTCTGCCGGAATGTAGAAGTAGTAACCCTTAGTTTCCTTAGGGTAGCCTACAAATAAACACTTATCAGATTTGGAGGATAACGTATCAGTCATCTGACGCTTCACGTAAGCGTCGCAACCCCAAATTCTGAAAAACGACAACGCAGGACGCTTCCCCGTCCATATCTCATATGGCGTCGTTTCAGCCGCCTTCGTTGGACTCCTATTCAGCAGGTACGCAGCGGTCTCTAAAGCATAGCCCCAAACGGACTTCGGAAGATCTGTCTGACTCATCATCGACTGAACCATGTCTAACAATGTTCGGTTCCTCCGTTCAGACACGACGTTCCACTGTGGCGTTCCAGGGGGAGTTAATTGTGATACAATATCACAATCAACTAGATAGTCAGAGAACTCTTGGCTCATATACTCGCCACCACAATCCGATCGAAGTATCTTGATCGTCTTGCCAAGTCGGTTCTGTACTTCGTTTATGAAAGCCTTGAACATTTCAAGTGTTTCAGACTTATGTCTCATCAAATAGATATAATCGTATCGACTGAAATCATCAGTGAACGTAACGAAATACAGATAACCTCCTCTAGCTGGACAGCTCATTGGTCCGCATACATCACTATGTATGAGAGTCAATAACTCCGTCGCTCTCTGTCCTTTCCCCTTGAAAGGATGCTTTGTCATCTTGCTCATCAAACAAGACTCGCAAGATTCAAGAGACTCAAAGTCAAATGAATCTAGAAGACCTTCAGAATGAAGCTTCTAAATGCACTTCTCGTTTATATGGCCTAGACGACAATGCTAGAGGAAGGTCGGGTTTAAGTCGTTCGGCTTAAACCGTTTAGTACTCACCTTATAGATGGACGATGTCGAGTTCGAAGGTTGATCATACAAGACGTATAAACCATTAACTAGATAACCATTACCATAGTAAACATCGTCTCGATAAATCATCAAACTCGAGTTCTCAATCACAAATCGAAAACCATCCAAATCCAGACAAGAAATAGAAATAATGTTTCTGCTAATCGCA
>NW_010969135.1:81085-88391 GCF_000463585.1 Tarenaya hassleriana | reverse complement strand
TAAACGCCAACACACAATGCAGTAACTCTTGCTCCATTTCCGACGCATAGATCCGCTTCTCCCTTAGCCAGCATCCTACTTCTTCTTAGTCTCTGCACATTTCCACAAATGTGTGAGGCACTTCCGATATCCAATACCCACGAAGATGTAGTACAAATGTTAGCTTCTATAACATGAATACCTGAGGCAGAAGATTCACCAAGCTTCTTATCCTTCAGATCCTCCAAGTAAAGGTGACAATTACGCTTGCAGTGTCCAGACACTTCGCAGTAATGACAGTCACCCTTATCGGGCTTAGGCTTAGGCGTAGAGGCAACTTTTGCCTTTTTCGCCGCCTTCTTTATGGCTTTGCCCCGCCGCTTCTTGCTGGAGTTGTTCTCAACAGCAAGCACAGTCTTGGGCACCATGATATCCTGCTCGATCGATTTCAGCATCCCATGCAGTTCGGCTAAGCTCTTAGTCATCCCGTGCATATGGTACTGCATAACGAACTGGTTATAGTCTTCGGGCAATGACATCAGGATCAAGTCTGCAACCAAGTCACCATCGATCTTCACTTCCATACGCTCAAGTTCTTCAACATGAGCTCTCATGTTGAGGACGTGGGTGTTGACAGAGCTACCTCTCGGCATCTCCGTCTTCACCAGAGTTAGTCGATTCCTAGCTTAACCGCTTAAGTCCTTGTGTTCGACCCCGGTACTACGACATCCGTAGACTTGCAGATTAGTTGTTTTCGGGTTACAAATTTAAGACTCGTCACGCAAGTGATCAACTGCCTCTGCAGATTCGGGGCCATGCTTCCCAACATGAGGCAGGAGATCTCATTGTCGTCAGTCTGATGCTTCAACCAAGCATCTCTGACGGCTCTCGTGGCATTGGCCGCAGGCTCTGGTGGTAGAGCCCTTTCCAGGACGTATGACTTCTTACCGTGCCTGAGAACAATTCTCAAGTTCCGATACCAGTCTAAGAAGTTCGTCTCGGTAAGCTTATCCTTCTCAAGGATAGATCGCATTGTCAAACTCGGTACACTACCGGTTGACGCCATGTCCTACAAAAAAAGACAAAGCAGAACAAACAAAAACAAATGCAGATTCTATCAATGATCTACTACCAGCTAGTCCATCGTCAACCAATGACAACATATATGCAAACACAAGCTATATTCCCATAAAGAAAACTAACCCTACAATAATTTTCTATATGGGACTAAGATCCGTATTTCACATAAGAATGAATTGTTACACCCAGCCTTATGCTATTTAGGTAGACATCTAATGTCAATCATATCCAATATGACTCTTAGATCCTTTATGAGACTATGATGTCAAATATCATTGAATACTTGTCTCATCTGTACCATTAAGCCTCAAGTCAAACTTGACAACTTAACCTAATGTAAACTATGTTCAAGCTGTGGGAACCACGATTTCCCACCCTGCCTCACAAAGATAATCCGGCACGCTCAGCTTTGGTATGACCCGTGTTACGGATGATCGATGCATTGACAGGCGCTCTAGTAATGGGAGGTACACGCTTAGCATTACATAAATAAGGGATTTTCGAAACCACACCTAGATCAAGCATCTACTTTCAAGCTATGAGAACTACCATTTCTCCATCTTGCCTCACCAAGATAGCACGACACACCCAACTTTGGCATGGCCCATGACATGTACGATCGAGGCCTTGACAAGTGCTTTACTCATAGAGCTCCTAGATCTAACCGGTTTCTTGTGCAACGATTGTACATAATCCGAATAGACCATCCATTCGATTATGTAATCTCAATCCCGAAGCTCCCACTCAATCAAGCATATCTAATATCTTGATTAAGTTGCATGCATTCATTCACTATGGACCATCCAAACGAATGAATCATGCTATTTGAGTCCCAATTGATCAGATTAAGCAACGATTGCACAATCAGATCTAGAAAACGAAAAATATTGGAATCTGGACCTTGGACCGTCCATTCTGGATGCAGAACGGACGTTCCAGGTTTGGCAGAACGGTCGGTCTCGACCAGCCAGAACGGACGGTCCGCAGTAGACGGAACGGACGGTCCAATGTGGACCATCCGTTCTGATCTATGCACTCCGCCACCCCCGAACCGTCTGGTCTGGCTTACCCAGAACGGACGGTCTAGGGTTCGTCTACATGATCAGATCACGTTCTCCGGTGTTCTCAGCCCCGATCAGACCCGAAACTGAACCGAATTCTTCTGTACACCCAAAATTCGAACTCCTGCACTCTATGCAACATGAAACATGCAATCTACACTAGATTCAATCATCAAACATGCATAGAAATCTAAGCAAACATGGATTCAAACAATTCAAATCCTAAAACATGCGTGATCGGGTTCTACGAAATCAAAACAGAGCAACCAGACTCTGATACCACTGATGGGATTCCTGGGATCTCTAGAGCGAATCTATTCCTAAGAGATCGATTCTAGGGTTTGCGCAGCGGATATAGAACAAAAATTTGAATGAAACCCTAGAACCATGCTTCTATGAATCGTAGAAACGTTAGAACACTTACCTCAATCGATCTGGGGCCTGTATCAATCGAATAGTTCATCTGATCACGAAAGGGAGGAAGAATACCTCGCCCTCTACACGTATCCACATCTCGGATGGATTCCAACGGTTGGAACTTGTCTGCTAAGACCCGAATCAACTATTTGGTTTCGCGCTTCAAGAAAACGAGACTTAGAACTCTTAGAATTCTTTGGATTTCACTCAAAAGCTCTCAAAGTTCTGTACTAGACGGCTCAAAAAGTCTCTCTTTCAATTAGAGTTTTAATCTCCTTCTTATAAGGTGATTTAACCCTAATTCGGTCTAATTTTTTAAAAACCCGAAAGCCGGAACGGACGGTCCAGAAATACACGTGGACCGTCCGTTCCAGCAAACCAGAACGAACGGTCTGCATACGTGGAGATCCCAGGAATTCCATCAGTAGGCTCATTCGATATAGCAGTATAACCCGAAATCCCTATTTCGGATATACAAGTCATATGCGGTCTCTAGCAAGACACTATGACTACCTATCTCGAATAGAGTTTGTTCATGATCTTACGAATGCCAGTGATGATTCTGGTTAATGATCCTTTTGTATCGCGATATCATATGTCGAACATAAGGCATGGACAAACCACCTTATCTAATTCGATTGTTTTCTCGTTCACTGAGTTCGACTATCTGAAATAGACGACGTTCGTCTATAGCGCGACCACATATTTCTACAGTCCCGCTCACATGAGGGGTCCATCGATATCTCTCTCTCTTTTATGAGAGGTACAAATCCCGTCTTGACTATCTACAATCCAGCACATGATTCGTTTTGTACCTGATACACGCCTTTATAGTCCTCCTGTTACGCAGGACGTTTGATGTATTGAAAGCACGCAACTCCTCATGTTGGATTCCGTAGATATCTCAGGTCTAAGGATCCAATCATGGAACCGCCATATGAGATTCAAGTCATGACGCTAGTCCATGTGACAATCTCATGCGGGTCAATCCAGTATTCCGTTCTCCAACGAATACCTATGACTGTGATCGTATCCAATACCTATGATCATCTATATGATCATCAATCACACATCATACTAGTCTTAGTATATCATTATTCCCACAATGATACATGACTAGGGAGTTTAGTATTGTTGATAACAATACATGGATTTCACAACATATCTAGTATGCACAACATGTAATGAATCAAACACTTTCATAAAACTATAGAAAGTATCAATACATCAAATGTATCCAAAGAAAGCTCGCAAACAGTACATCATAGAGCACTAAACCAACAATCTCCCACTTGCTCTAATCATGAACTGCTAAACATCTAATGCCTATATCCCTAACATGACCCTCATGCTTCGACGAAGGGAGAGGCTTCGTCAACAGATCGACAATGTTTTCATCTGTCGACACTCTGCAAATGTGCACGTCTCCTCTGTCTATGATCTTCCTGATAAGGTGAAATCGTCTGAGTATGTGTTTGGATCGTTGATGGGATCTGGGTTCTTTCGCTTGCGCGATCGCTCCATTGTTGTCACAATACAGAGCAATGGGGCTATCAGCACTATGAATAACACACAAGTCGCCAACAAACTTCCTGATCCAAACAGCTTCCTTTATGCGTCCGACGCTACAATATACTCAGCTTCTGTAGTAGAATCTGCAACGGTCGCCTGCTTAGAACTCTTCCAATTAACAGCGCCTCCGTTCAAGCAGAAAACGTAGCCAGACTGCGATCTATAGTTATCCGGGTCCGACTGGAAAATAGCATCGGTGTAACCCCTTACAGCGCCTCTGAGGGTGTGAGCTAGCATAACATCGAAGGTACGTCTCCAAGCATCGGTTTACCACCTTGGATTGTCCATCGATTTGTGGGTGAAAGGGCGTGCTAAATTTGAGTTTCGTCCCTTCCAAGCGAAAAGATTATGTCCAAAAATGACTGAGGAAGATCTTATCCCTGACAAAGAGAATGGAAGCTGAAAACCCGTTAAGGCAGACCACCTCTCGGGTGAACAATTGGGCTATGTCCATCGCTGTGAAAGGGTGCTTAAGGCTGATAAAATGTGCATACTTAACTCAGCCTATCGTGGACCACCAAATGATGTTGTATCTCATAGATCTCAGAAGTCTTTCGATAAAATCCATTGTCACACTCCCAAATTCGGTTAGATACGGGCAATGACTGAAGCAATCCCGCTAGCGCAAGGGTCAAATACTATTCTCCTTACAAACAACACAACGGGCCACAAAGGATTAAATATCAACTTTCATACATTCCCAATAGAAAAGAGGCATGATTCACTGCAATGTTCCCCGAATTCGAGAATGTCCTCCCATGGGATTGTCTTGAAACTCTCATAATATGGTTTGCACCAGGTGTGACACCCGTAACCCGTGTACAGTATACGGGCTGTGCCACATGGACGATGTAAGGTAAAATAATAAACTAATAAATGGCGGAAGCGAAAATTCCAAAAACATTAAAACATTTTCAATTAAAAGCGGAGTAGCAGCGGAAAATACAAAGCGATTAGTATCGCAATAAGTCACATGTCCGAATATTCATAATACAACCGTACAAAAGCCGAAACGATAAGTCCTTAATTCAAAATATAAATCCCGTACGTGATGCTGCTTCTCTCGGTTCGTCGTCTGCTGAGGCGCTAGGCGTAATCCTCGTGATCTGAAAAATGTAAACCACGAGGGCTAAGCACAACTGCTTAGTGAGTAGCCCGGGTTGAACCCGGAAATCCCGTTCTCAACGAGAACGGTACAATCGACACTTTCCAAATACACATGCAACGAATATATCAACACAATAATCACATCAATAGCAACCACAAGCACGTCCGTATGGAATCCACCATAAGGCCTAGCCATAAACCCTGGTCAAGTCCATGACCAGGAGCGAATCCACGACCGTCACCCGCGTGACGTTGGCCATCGCATCACATGCGATCTTGCGCGTCTCCTGCGCCCGTCACTCACGTGACTACCGATGTCGAGTCCACGACACAACGGAATAATATCATATAGCCATATACCCTAGTCAAATCCATGACTAGGGGCGAGTCCACGCCCGTCAAGTCCATGACGTTGGCCGTCGTGTCGCACACGACTAGAATGCGTCTCAAACGCTCGTCAAGTCCATGACGCCGACGGTTGAGTCCACAACCGTCCACAAACACAATCACGCTTGGCTCGTACGCACGAGCAAGCTACACACATGGCATGCAACGTGCAATATCCCCATGATACAACCACGCGTATCACGGTATCCGGTCCCTACCGGAATACCGTTCAACGCCATACAATTCTACCCACAAGCAAACACACAACGACCACTCGTAGTTGGTATCACACATCTCGCCACGTCACACACGTTTTAGCAAAACTTATTCCGATTGATCCCCATCGCGAAGCCTGCCCTCTGTTGATGGTTTGATTCGCCCACAGTCACATCTGAGCGGGCCCGGGTAAATCCCGAGGGTCGTTTTCTCCTTGCCGGTCGAATTCCATTTTTTTCTTCGCCAACTTGCGGTCTTGGGACGCGGAATACGCCGGATTCCGGGACCCACTCGCCGTCCCGTCGCCTCCCACGCCTCGATGACGTTGCAGGCTCGCCAATGGGCTTGGGCTTGAGCCCACAAACTCCCTATCTCGCACCATAAACACCTCCCAACCCTGGCATTCAGCCATTCTCGGACAGAAACAGAGGAAGAAAGAAAAGGGGAGAAAGGGAGAGAAAGGAGACGAACCCGGGGCAAGGGGAGCTCGGGGAAGCAAGGAGGAACGTACCTAGACGTGTCCTGAAGGTGCTCACGTCGTGTGGAGCCACGAGGAACGCACACAAGGTCGGACAAACTCAAGAACAAGGTGAGTGGCTTGAGTTGGATTTGTGCAATCTCGTTTTCAATGTTTGATGGTCCAATTCGAGATTTTCTTGCGTGTTTGAGACTTGGAACATGTTTAGGGATGTAAATCTATGTTTATTGAGTATTTGGAAGCCATACCGAATTGATTCGGGTGAGAAAAATCGAACTGAAATCGGAGAAAACGCGAGGAAGACGAAGTTCCCAGTCCCGGTCCGCCGGACCACGCGGGGTCAGCTCCGGACCGAGACTGGGAAAACACGTGGAGTCAGTCGGACCGAAGAGGACGGTCCGGACTGAGCGAAAAACACGTCTGGTCCGGGGCTGACCAGTCCTGGTCCGCCGAACCAGACGCGTTCCGAGGACACGCGGTCCGCCGAGCCAGGAAGAGAGCGGACCGAGAGAAGAACACGCCTGGTCCGCCGGACCAGACCCTGGTCCGCCGGACTGGACCTGTTCTCTCTCGGACCGACGGGCCAAAAAGGACGGAGCGGACCAGGGAAAGAAGGAGGCCTGGTCCGGCTGACCAGAACGCGGTCCGCCGGACCAGACTCGGGAAACTTAGAAGAAAAAAATGGAATTCGACCGGAAAGGAGGAAACGACCCTCGGGATTTACCCGGGCCCGCTCAGATGTGACTGTGGGCGAATCAAACCATCAACAGAGGGCAGGCTTCGCGATGGGGATCAATCGGAATAAGTTTTGCTAAAACGTGTGTGACGTGGCGAGATGTGTGATACCAACTACGAGTGGTCGTTGTGTGTTTGCTTGTGGGTAGAATTGTATGGCGTTGAACGGTATTCCGGTAGGGACCGGATACCGTGATACGCGTGGTTGTATCATGGGGATATTGCACGTTGCATGCCATGTGTGTAGCTTGCTCGTGCGTACGAGCCAAGCGTG
>NW_010969135.1:78035-78963 GCF_000463585.1 Tarenaya hassleriana | reverse complement strand
GGGGCATTATAAAAAATGCCCTTACTTTGCTACATTGACTTCATGGCATACCCCTCACTTGACGGAAAAAAAAAACATCTTCAGACAATACCTTTATAAATGTGTTGTCTCCATAATACCCTCAACACCTTTTTGTAACCCTCCCTCGATTTGCGTTTCTCTCTCCTCTCGTTTCTCTCTCCTCGCGCAGTTTCCCAGCTTCTCTCCCCACCAGAAAAAAGCAGAACTTACCGGCGAAATCGTAGCGAATCTACCGGCGAAATCCCTCTATTTGCCTCGCTTTTCTCTCTCTTCTCGTTTCTCTCCCCGTTTCTCTCCCCATAAATTTCCGCCGAAAAAAAAACAGAATCTACCGCCGAATGTACCTGCGAAATCTCAGCGAATCTACCGTCGAAATCGCATCAAATCACAGGAGTGCAGTCAGATCTGTATAGATCTAGGAAAAAGGCAAGTTCTCATCGCACAACCCAACATTTATTTTCGGTTTAATTCGACCTCACATGTGTATAGATCTGACCTCATTTTTCTTATATATATTACTAAAATCGGTGTTGTATAGACATTTCACACTGGTCACACTGGTCACCGATCCCACTGGTCACTTTGCTCACACTGGTCACTGGTCTCACTGGTCACCTTGGTTTAAAAAAGCGTGAGGTAGCTCAAGACGCAAAAAGTCTAAAAAATCGAGGCGTGAGGCGCAAGACGAAGGCGCGCGCCTCACGTATGCGAGGCGCGTAAATAAAAAATTAGTAAAAATAAAATTTATTCATAAGCTGCATGAAAACCGCAGGCGCGTTCGTGAGCCCGAAAGTCATAACCACGAACTCGAAGTGTCCATATCTCGTCCGGAACGCTGTCTTCTGCACGTCATCCTCCTTGACCCGAATCTGATGATATCCGGATCGCAAATCTATCTTCGAGAACC
>NW_010969135.1:76622-77523 GCF_000463585.1 Tarenaya hassleriana | reverse complement strand
TCCCATGCACTGCTAATGTCTCTCCCGTGGGTACTCGCACGGTGAAATCGCTTCTCGGTTCGATCTCCCCAGTCTCTAGTCTCACTGCCACCTCCACGCTCACGAAACTATGGGTCGCCCCGGTATCGAATAGTGTGTAACATGCAACCCCATGGATATATAGAGTACCTGCGAGGTCGGGGCGGTCGGTCCACCTGGCCCGGTGGTCGCGGTGGTCTCGGTGCCATGGCCGGTGGTCTCGGTGCCATGGCCGGTGGTCCCGTAGGCCTCGTCGGACAACGTGATGCAATGTGTCCGGGCTGGTCGCAACGATAACATACCACTGGTCCCCTCGCCGCCAGTGGTGGTGGTGCACGAACAGCCGGCGCCTTGCCCTTGTCACGCGGATCGCTGGTCCGGATGTTCCTCCCCGATGAACACGTGCCGAAGCATTTCCTGAAAGGGCTCCGCTCACGAGTCTTCCCTTCCTTCTTCTCCCGCTCTCCCCGCTCAACCTTCTCCAGCTGTGAAATGTACCGACTCAGCGTCGGGTACTCCTGGATCTCGATCTTCCTCCGCAGGTAAGGTCAAAGTCCAGCAATGAACTTCTGGATCCTCGACGCCTCGGTGGGTACCAGATGCCCCCCGTACATCAGTAGGCGGGTGAACTCTGCCTCATACTCACTGACCGTCATGTCTCCCTGCTGCAACATGAGGAACTCGGTCATGCGGTACTCATGGTCCTGCCTCCGGAAGTACTTCGCCTCGAACTCCTGTCGAAACTCCTCCCAGGTGAAACGGTGTCCCGCTGGTGCCTCCTGCACCACCTTCGCCCACCAATGTCGGGCCTGGCCCGACAGGTGATGGCTCGCAATCATAGCCCGGTACTGGTACGGGCACTGCAGATACTCCAAGTCCTGAG
>NW_010969135.1:4363-73531 GCF_000463585.1 Tarenaya hassleriana | reverse complement strand
GACCGGGGGCCGTTTATTTTTTTTTTCGAACTTTCTCCCCAGTCCGCGCTGTCTGGTCCGAGTCCGGCTGAGTGCTGGTCCGCCCCTGACCAGGCCTGGTCCGGCGGACCAGCTCTTTTTTTTTTTCTTTCTTTTTCTTTTCCCGTTTCTTCGTTCTTTCTCGGTCCAATCCGCACGTGACGATCCTCGTGCCTCTCCCCGACGTTGCACTATGTATTTTTGGTGATTCCGTGTCATCTCTATTTAATTATTTATTTTTAAATAATTAAATATTCAATTCGGGTTTCGGGGTATTACACCAGGGTCGAGTGACGAGGAATCACCAATCAGACCTTGAGCCATAGCTTCCCTTGCTTCATAGTAAAATCTGGACGTACAGGGATGTTGGTAGGCAAATTCTCAATAAACCTACTCAACATAGGATCCAAGGCCACATCGTTTTCTACTTGCTCAAGGTCAATGTTTGCAGGAACGGTGAGGGCAAGTACAAACACAGATGAGGAAGCCATCTGCGGCATTCGGGAAAGTCCATCGACGGTCTTGTTCTTAATGCCCGATTTATAAACTATATCAAAATCAAAGCCTAACAACTTAGTCAACCATTTTTTATATTCGAGATTTACCTCGCGTTGATCGAGCAAAAACTTTAGGTTGCGCTGGTCAGTGCAAACAATGAATTTCACGCTGAGTAAGTAGTGACGCCACCTCTGAATAGCTAAGATAATCACCATCAGCTCTCGCTTGTAAATGGGCTTAGGACGTTCTCGCTTCGATAACGTCTGGCTATAGAAAGCAATTGAATGTTGCTTCTGCATCAACACAACCCCTAATCCATGACCCGAGGCATTGGCTTGAAGCACAAAAGTTTTCGAAAAATCGGACAGGCCAAGAACATGAGCTGAGACCATCGCCTGTTACAGCCTGTCAAAAGTTATAACTGCTTCAGAATTCCAAACAAATGCATCCTTCTTGAGCAAGTCCATAAGAGGCAGAGTAATAGACCCGTAATATGTTGAATGAAATGTTGGTAGTACCCTGTGAGTCCCAGAAACCCCTTGAGATCTCGGACAGAAGTCGGGTATGGCCAATGTTGCATTGCTGCCATTTTGCTCAAATCTGTCGCTACTCTAGCCTAGGATATAATATGGCCCAAGTACTCGGGCTGAGCTTGTCCGAATAAACACTTCTTCCAGTTGGCAAAAAGCTGATTCTGGACAAAAATCTGTAAGACCTGTTCCAAATACAACACATGCTCCTCTATGGTTGTGCTATATACCAGAATATCATAAAAACCCCATCATGAAACATCGAAGAAATGGCCTAAAAATATCGTTCATCATGGCCTGAAACATTGTTGGCGCATTAGTTAAGCCAAAAGACATTACTAAAAATTTATACAAACCGTCGTGTGTGCGGAAAGCAGTCTTGTGCATATCCTCTTCCTTCATCCGAATCTGATGATACCCAGAGCGGAGGTCCAATTTGGAGAAGACAATAGCGTCGTGAAGCTCATCAAGAAGTTGATCGATCATTAGAAATGGAAATTTATCGCCGACAGTAACCTTTTGATAACACGATTTTCTCCTCTATTTCAAAATCCATTGTCCAGCGATTTCGTTTCAGTTTTGTGCGTTATTAGACATTTAGGATCATTTTAGCACTGTTTTTTGCTTCCTCTGCATTCTCTGGTGATTGGACAGGTAATAGACGCATTATGGACGCCAGAGGATCATAATCGAGGACTTCGGAGCATATTGGACCAGAACAGAACGATTAAGGCACTTCTAGCTCGAGTTGCACTTGAACACGGCCATGTCGAGTCCAAACACGGCCGTGCAAAGACAAGAAAACGAAGAAACTCTTACAGACATTTGACACGGACCGTGTCGATGTGAAACACGGCCGTGTCGATCTGCAACTCGCCCGTGTCCAGCACGGCCAGAAGCGCAGAAGTTTTGATCAGACAATTGACACGGACCGTGTTCTACCTCAACACGGCTGTGTTACGTTTCGAAAAAACTTCCTATTTTTTGCATCCGAACTTCCGTTTTCAGAATAGAAAGAAGCCTAGCTGCCAAAGAAATAAATAGAGGACGTCTTGGGCTTCAGAAATCATCGAGAGATCACAGGAGAAGCCAGAGAACTCGAGAGAGAATCAAGACGGAGTTTCCCGGGAGCAGAGATTGAAGAATCGTCGTTGAGAGATCGCTGCGAGTCTTCTTTATCTGTTTCTATATTTCTTTCTATTGATTTGAACTCGTTTGTTGTTACGGGTTGCGAGCAGTCGTTTCACTGTATCTAGGGATTTAATCTTGTAGGGTTTTGTTTGGTTTTTATTTTTCGAGACTATGTTATCGATACTCGGCGGTTTAATTGAATTGAGTTTATTGCTTTTGATCTTCTTGGCCTGTTGATTGATTGATCTTAGATTCTGATTTGCAACGAGAGTTGGAATTAGATTCAGAAAGAATTCATTGAATGAATTGATTAAGACTATTGAGAGATAGATTAATCGGTTTAGGAACTGTGATAGTGATCATTAAGGCGTTTGATATTTTAATCTAGTAGGTTGAGAGATCGATAGGTTAAATTATTGGATAGTGGATTTAGGACTTGAGAGAGCCAAATCTGATATTAGAACTTGAGATCCCCGATTAGAGTTCGATATTCGTAGATTCTCCATCCTTAGAAACAATCCCTGCGTGTTAAGGTTATCCCGAAGCTACGGTGGTTTAGTTATCTGATTTACTTAGTTTGTTTATTGCTTTATTTTCGGTATTCGTCTGTTTCATCTGCTATTCGCTGATCTGAATCTTAGTCGAGTCTTATTCTTAGTGTTAACTATTCCCTATGTTCGACCCTGGTACTACAGTTGATCCGTATCCTTGCGGCATTCGCTATATCTAGGTTTTTATTACTTGAGCTTATTTATACACCTAGATTTGCGTTATCAGCTTTCAAGGCACGGTAGTCAATGCAAAAGCGTCAACTTCCATCTTTCTTACGAACCACTAATACCGGACTGGAGAACGAACTTTGGCTCAGTTGGATCAAACCTGCCTGTAACATGTTTGAGACCAGACACTCGATTTCTTCCTTATGCACATGCGGGTAACGATAAGGTCAAAACACATACCGGTCCACTGTCTGGATGCAATAAGATTTTGTGCTCCCGACCATGCAAAAGCGACAATTTCGTTGGCTCTGAAAAATTGAGGAAAACTGTGTTAACATCGATTCCAATGCCATTGTGGTCTTTTGCTGCATAATATCCAAGGCTTCTAACTGGACAAGATAGCCTTGGTCGCCCCCTCTCACCGTCTTCATCAAAGATTTGAAGGTGACCAAAGAGTTGTTCAAGGAGAGATCACCCTTGATCGTTACCGAAGTCCCCTTATGTAGAAACTTCATCACTAGTGCCTCAAAATCCACTTGAGTCTTATCTAAACTCTTGAGCCACTGATTACCCAAAATCACGCCGGCACTCTCGAGTTCCAAAGGAAGAAAGTCCATCAAAATCTCAAGGTTCTGAAGCTATAAGGTGATCGATTTGTAGACACCTTCACCTTTTACGGCGAGTCCCGTCCCCAGAAAAACTCCATATCTCATGGTACTGGCTGGCTTGATTACGAGTTTGGTCACAACATCAATAGATAAGAAGTTGTGAATGGCTCCGGAATCAATCAAGACGATAACTTCCTGTTTCTCGATACTGCCCCTAAATTTCAGCGTCTTTGGTGAAGTAAGTCCGAGGACTGAGTGGTGTAGTGTCGACCTTTTCATTCGACACCATCACTTCCTCCTCTCCTAACACCATGAGAACCTGTAGCTCACGTTGTCTGCACTTGTGTCCGGTAGTAGCGTTCGTCACAACGAAAGCATAACCACTTCTTCCTTTTGTCATCCATCTCAGAATCTGTAAGGCATAAAAAATTAGGGTTGCATTCCACAACACGGTGCCCAAACGGTGCCGCCTTGCCTAGAGGACTTGATGCAGACAAAGGAAAGTTTGATTTTTTATCCACCGATGCTCGATTGGCCCCTAGCAATGCACCCGTGGCGAGAGTCACTGTGTGAAATGTGTTGCTCTGGTTAGTGTGGCTAGCCTTGGAGAACTTCTCCACTGGAATCGATGAGCTTAGATCGAAAACGTAAAGAGGGCTTCACTCCAATCGTAAGGCTATGTCGATAATGTTATCGATCCCTTGAGGGTGGGGAACTGAGATTAAAGCCCTAATATTTGGCTTTAGACCATTTGTGAAAGCACTCTCGAGAAGGCGATCATAAATTTTTGGAATTTGAGATAATAATCCCTCAAAGTCAAGTAAATAATCTCAGAGGACCCCACTTTGTCTACGGACAAAAAGATGTTCACAAATAGACCTTACTGACCTGTCGCTAAACGTGGAAATAAAAAAACCTTGAAATCATCCTAGTTCTGACAATCTGTTTGCCAATTGTACCAGTGAAGTACCTCTCATCGATATTCATCGAAGCTAGACGAAGTTTCTTTGCATCGTTAATTCCACCGATGGCAAAATAACGTTCAGCACTAACAATCCAGCCCAACACGTTGTCTCATTCAAAGACTGACATCTCGACCTTCTTAAGGTGTGTGTCACTATTTGGGACAAATCGCTCCTGAGAAGTCGGTGTCGTCGTCACTGTCAACAGTGCTTCTGACGCACGATCCATCGTAAACGCCGTAGAGTTTGCCAATGATTTTTCCTGTGATGCCGGAGGTGGAGAATCCTGATCCGCAGAGATCGGTGAGGGTCTCAGACTCCTCCTCCTTCTGCATCATCGTACACATCTCAGCCATGAGTTGTTTCAGTACTTCTATCTCTATGATTTCTTTCTTCGTTTCAGCAACGTTGGTTTTCAAGTTACCAAACGTTCTGAAAATGCCGATGTCTGTTCTTCAAGCTGCTCTAATCGTTGGGTGTTGTTCTTCACCATATTCTGAGGAAGATATGGTCTGATACCAATTTGGTAAGAACCCAATATCATATTACTGTCTAAAACAAATAAACACAATCACACAATCTATATTTCACTCCAACGGAAAAAGGAAATATAGATTAAGACCAAAAGAAGAGAGACTCTTCTCTCTATCCCTTAAACAACTTCAATAAAAAAAAGCATGATCCCTCGCAAAACCCATATACAAGGTTAAATAGGCAAACTTAACAACATCCTACTGAGTTGGACAATTCCATCAGACAGCAAAACATGTCCATGCCAAACAGAAAAAATAAATTATAGGTATTTAGAATATAAAATATCCAATGATACACTCCATTTCTTGTGTGTTGCTTCCATGATCCTTTGTCTTTAGATATGTTGTTTGTTAGTTGTCTTTTATCGTCCCTCTTTGCTGGTTCTGCACGTAAACACAAAAGGGCATATCAATGTGATCTAAGTTTCTCATGTTTTTGGATGTTCTTTTGTTTGATACAGTCGAAGACTTGAACCACCACAGTGAGTGGTGTGACTTGCTGTCTTCATTTTGTGGGGCAGCTCAACTCAGATTTGCCTAAACTGGCTTGTTAGCCTTTTTCATGGTCAGTTTTGCTCCATTCACATCTCATGGATCTCAGCAATATCGAGCCCTAACCATCTTCAAACTCTCCTAGTAGATGCAGGATATTAAAAACATATTGTGTTTAGCCATGTTTTGCGGCAACGATGAGCATGAAAGAGGTAGATGAACGGATGATCAATGTCTAGAACAAGAACTCTTCTTACTTTGTGGAATGGAACCTAAACAACGTGAAATCTACCATATTTGACATTCCTCCAATGGGTTTCAAGATGGTATCAATCTCCATCTAGAAAATGTTTCACCGTGTGAGTGAGCAGTTCACTACCATGTTCTGGAGAAAAGCTTTCGTCCACATGCGAGGCCATGGACGAAATATTGGAGTTTACAGAGGTGGATAGTAATATGAACGACCTTGTTTCGGAGTACCAACAATATCAAAATGACACTGCTGACGAAGATGAAGAGGATTTGGTTCAGGAAAAAGCTTACGCGGGCACGTTTTTACTTGTTTCGAGGTTTGGTTTTTTATTTTGGCCTTGAATGGAGAGAGATTTTGGAGTTTTTAGATCCTAAAACTCAAAAAATTGGCAATCAAGTTTTTTAAATTTGGTTTTCCTAAATTCCAGGAAAACTACTTTATAGAAAAAAAATGAACTAAAAACCAAAAGCTATATTTTTTGGATTTATAAATCTATAAAAACCAAAAGTCAAAAACCAAAAACTAAAATCTAAAAACCAAAAACAAAATCTAAAAACTCAAAATAAAAACTTCATTCATTCAACACCTTTGTGTATTGGTGAAGAGATCAAAGCTTGATAATAAAAGTAAAAAATACTTATTCATCGGGTATGATCAAAACTCAAAAGGATACAAGTTCCATAATCCAAATACTGGAAAAACCATTGTGAGTCGTGATGTAGACTTTGATGAAGATGAGGAGTGGGACTGGAACACTCGCAATGAAGACTATACATTTCTTCCCTACATAGAAGAACAAATGTAGAATGAGATTGAAGAATCCACAACGCCACAAGATCCATTATCACCATCATCATCGGACGGAAGCTCAAGTGAAAGAAACCCTCGATTTCGAAGCATTGAAGATCTATATGAGGTAACTGAAAGGCAAGATGATCTTACTTTTTTCTGTCTTTTTGCAGACTGTAAACCTAGAAATTTTGATGAGCTATACAAAACGAAAGGTGGAGGAATGTCATGGATGAAGAGATCAGAGACATTGAGAAGAATGATACATGGGATTTGACCTCACTTCCAATAGGTCACAAAACGATCAAGGTAAAATGGGTATATAAAGTAAAGAAGAATGCCAAAGGAGAGATCGAAAGATACAAAGCAAGACTGGTGGCAAAAGGTTACATCCAAAGAGGAGGGATCGACTACGACGATGTATTTGCTCCTGTAGCTCGTCTTGAAACTGTAAGATTGTTCATCTCTTTAGCAACCCAAAACAGGTGGAAGATACATCAAATGGATGTAAAGTCGACATTTCTTAATGGGGTGCTTGAAGAAGAAGTTTATATCCAACGACCACCTGGTTATAAAGTTCGGGGGAAAGAAGACAAAGTTTTGAAAGTGAAGAAGGCACTCTACGGATTGAAGCAGCACCGAGGGCTTGGAATACCCGCATTGACAGGTATTTTACTGAAAACAATTTTATCAGATGTTCATACGAGCATGTCCTCTACATAAAAAATTAAGGAGGAGATATGTTGATTGTATGTCTGTATGTGGATGATTTAATCTTTTACCGAGAATAATCCGTTGTTGTTCGAGGAATTTAAGAGGCAAATGACCTACTGACATTGGGTTGATGGCTTCTGATCTGGAATCCAAATCAAGCAAGAAGAATATAAGATTTTCATCTCTCAAGAAGGGTATGCCGAGGAGATTTTGAAAAAGTTCAACATGGCGAATTGCAAGCCGATAAGTACGCCAATAGAATGTGGTGCCAAGGTATCAAGATATGAAGAGGGAGATACTGTTGATCCAACATTCTTCAAGAGTGTGATTGGAAGTCTTCGGTACCTGACTTGCACGAGACCCGACATTCTGTTCGCAGTTGGATTTGTCAGTCATTACATGGAGACTCCGACAACAACTCATTTGAAGATGACAAAAAGGATCCTACGCCACATCAAAGGTACCGTCGCTCTTGGTTTGCCGTACTCATCAACTAACAGTTTTGAGCTATATGGATACAATGACAGTGATTGGGTTGAAGATGTTGATGGTCGAAAGAGCACCACTGGATTTGTATTGGAGGCTATGCTTTCACTTGGTCATCGAATACGCAACCCATAGTGACGCTTTCCACATGTGAAGTTGAATATATAGCCGCTACCTCATGTGTATGTCATGCTATATGGCTCTGAAACTTGTTGAAGACGGTGAACTTAGTGCAAGATAAACCCACCAAAATCCATGTCGACAACAAATCAACATTGACACTGGCAAAAAATCCAGTCTTCTATGACAGAAGCAAGCACATTGACACTCGTTATCATTACATCAGAGAGTGTATTGCAAAGAAGGAGATGAAACTTCAGTATGTCAAGTCTCATGATCAGATTGCAGACATCTTTACAAACCCATTGAAACAAGAAAACTTCGAAATGATCAGGACCACACTCGGAGTCACCAAAATCAAGTTTATGGGGAAATGTTGAAAATTAAACTTGATTTTAAAAAATTAATTAAATAAATATTTTGGTATGATTATAAAAAATGTGATTAATATGAAAGGTGTGTGAAATGTGATTAATACGTTAGTCTGTGAAAATGTGATGAAATTGTAGTTTGGTGAGATAGTTAGAAATGTGTAGAAGAAAATTAGGTAAAAATATGTTTAATAAGTGAGTTAGATATGTAGTATAAATATGTGGGTTTGTAGTATAAATATGTGTGTTTGTATGTAGTTTGAAATCAAACAAATTTGAAGAGAGAAACAAAGAGAAAGATTAAGAAAAAAACATTTCTCTTCCAAAATCTTCAAATTCTTTCTTCCTCCAAATATTTTCTAATCTGCTCCAAAAATTCTAAACATTAAATAATCTTCCTCTTTCATCCGAATAATCCTCCTCTCTAATCCAACAGTAATGAGAAGAATAGTGTTATCTTGATGTTGTTTCGAATCTGCCTGAGAAGTATTGTGTTGTTTAGATTAGTTTTGTTGTTTCCATGATGGCCTTGTGAGCTTCGATGAAGAGAAGAACATGATTCCTCAGAATCTGGGCTCGTTCAAGGAAGAAAGCAACAAGCTTTTGGATCTGTCCGATTTTGAGAGCAAACATTCGGTAAAAATGAAACAATTTATATAAAACTAAAGCAAAACAAGGACTTGTATAAAAAGGAAAATTCTATGTGCATAGAGTTGATATTTTGATCTACGGACAATTATTAAAATCTCTCGTAAGAAGGATTATAAGAATAAAAATCTCTCATGAGAAGGTGCCAAAACCCAGGAGACACAAACACACGACGAACAAGATGGAGATTTTAGTTTTTATTTTATTTTATTATCAAACCGGTCCGGTTCGACTATTAAATTGTGATTCACTTGAACCGATTCATCTGACGTCGCTACTCACGTCGATGCTTATTAGAATTTTTTAACATTGAATCATCACATTTTTTTCCGGTTTCTGTTACAAGTTAAACGTCGTTAACGTAAACTGATTTATTTAGAAACAAAAATATAAAATTTAGGTATTTATATAGGATTTTCGAAAAATTCAAATATTTATATGAGAATTTTATAGTTTAGGTATTTATATGAAAATTTTTATAAAATTTTGGATATTTATATGCGATTTTCTTTTTAAATTAATATATACATATTCATACATGCATATATATATATATATTAAAAATAAAATTATTTATAATTAATAAAACACATATATACATATCTACGATATATATATATTATAAATTATATTATAAATAATATATATATATACATATTATTTTTAATAGATATTATATATATATTAGTTAAAATTATTTTTATTTTAATAAATATATTAGTTGTATATGTATATATTGTATGTATATACATATCATTTTTAATAGATATATTATATGTATATATGTTAGTTATAATTATTTTTATTTTAATATGTATATTAATTGTATATATATATGTTGTATGTATAAGTAATATATATATATATGTATATATATATATATTATTTTTAATATCTATTAGTTATAATTATTTTTATTTTAATATATATATATGATTAGTTTTAATATAGATATATGTTATAGGTATGTATATATGTGTTTTATTGAGAGAAAAATATTTGAAAATTTCTGAACTTGTAATTTGGTGTAATATTAGTTCATGAACTTGTAGATGCGTCTATTTATTCCCAAATTTATATTTTTAACAAAGTAATTCCTAAACTGGTTTAATAGTTCTATAATCGTCCATACCACTAATTAACCAAAGCAAAGTTTAGGAATTACTGTATTAAAAAATACAAGTTTAGAAATTACTGTGTTAAAAAATGTAAGTTTAGGACTATGTTCAAAAATATAAGTTCGGGAATAAATAGATGCATCTACAAGTTCAGAAATGAATATTACACCAAATTACAAGTTTAGAAAATTTCAGGTATTTTTTCCTTTTATTAATTATAAGTAATTTTATTTTTAATATATATGTGTGGATTTATATGTATATATATTAATTTAAATAAATTATTCGACTAAATTTTTTTTAAAATGATGACGTGACATAATTATGATGTTGTGTGCATAACTTGGGAGCCATGTTATTGACACATCGTCATTTTTATTTGAGTTGTCAAACGCGGGATTTTCTACAAATTTTTAAAAATTTCGGGGTTTTATTAGTTAATTACATCAAATATAGGATTTAATTAGTAACAGAAAAAAATATAGGATTTTTATCCACTTGAAGAGAGTACAAAAGTTTTTTTTTGTGATTTCTCCTTATTTTTATGTTGAAATTTAAATGTAGGAAAAAATATCTGAAAATTTTTAAACTTGTAATTTAGTATAATATTAATTCATAAATTTGTAGATATGTCTATTTATTCTCAAACTTATATTTTTTTAACACAATAATTTCTAAATTTGTTTAATATTTCCATAATCGTACATGACCAAAATAAAGTTTAGAAATTAATGTATTTAAAAATATAAATTTAGAAATTATTGTGTTAAAAAATATAAATTCAGATATTATTGTATTTAAAAATATAAATTCGAAAATAAATAAATATATTTATAAATTTAAAAATTAATATTATACTAAATTACAAATTTAGAAATTTTGTCGTATTTTTTGCGTATAGTTTTTAGGTGGTACCGACAGTTTTCCTGGTTCTATAAAAATGGAATTGCAGTTTGGTAAGGAAACGACGTCGGTTTCGTCGTCGTCTTCGTCGGAGATTCTGTTGAAAAATTTGCGTCAGGAAATTTTTTTATGTTCTCTCTCTCTCAGCTTCTGTAGTTCTTCATCGATGGTATCGCTTCGCTTCCTCTTCCCCATTCTGATTCTCGCGTCTTCTTCTCTCCCACGCTGCTTCGGTGAAAGGTAAATCAGGAAACTCCTGTTCAGTCACCACCTTCCCGGACTCTGTTCTCTGTTTCTAGCCCCGGATTCAGGCTTTCATGTTTCTTCCGCGATTTTAGCATTTCCATTTCCGAATTTAGATTTTAGAGCAATCGTAACTAGGATCACTTGGATCTCTAGTTTCTGTTGTAAAACGTTGAATTTCGACCGCTGTTCGTACTGGGAGCTGATGATTGAGATGTAAATTTCCGGTTTAGAATAGGAATCCCGTTTTCTATTGGTATATTTTGCTATATTATGGTCACAGATCGTTACTTTGGTTTGTTTTTTCTGATTGATTATTGATCTCAATCGTAAATTAAATAATGATCTTGTGCTTGCCATAGAGATGAAACATATTCAGCACAAGGGGTTATGAAGATGTGATCTTAATCCAGTTTTATCAGCTTTGAGACTGTTGCTGTGTCACGGATTAGTTGTCTGGATAGCTAATGGCCCCATACTACTGCATTTTTTGTGTTTCTTCTGGCGTTCTTAATTTGCAGCCGGAAGGAACTGCGATATAAAGGAATTGGAAGTGGGAACTATATAGAATTCAGTTCAGGTCTTGGATCCAAGACCGTCGACCCAAGTCGCGTTCTTCAACTCTCATGGCAGCCAAGGTCAGGTACTTTAGCAGTTTAATGGACTTATGTTTCTACTTTGTCCAAAAAATCATGGTGAATGATAATCCAAGTACTCTCTGCTTAGGTTGCTACATACTAAAATCCTGCAGAAATGGATATCAAATATGGATTTGTTTCATCTTTCGATTAATTGACCACATGAGAACATTCTAGGGTAGGGATTCTATATTTGTCACAGAAAATCCAGATAGCAGGGAGGTAGTGACTTGGAAAATGGAAATCCAGTTTGCAAAAGTTACAATCTCATGATAAATGCTTTACCACCTTTCTCATTCATATTGGGATTCTGATTCCGCTTAGTCGATGCAGGGTCTTCTTCTACCGTGGGTTCTTAACGGAGGAAGAATGCGATCATCTAACATCTCTGGTATACCTCTACCTTTCTAGTTTAAGAAAGAATGGACTTGGAGCCCACGTTTGTTTCGCAGGCCTTGAAGGATCCAAAATGGCGAAGTGCGATGACAGAGGAGTTTAATGCCTTGCTTCGCAACGGCACTTGGAAAGGGCACTTTAGAGGTTGACAGTAATTCAGGTGATGCTGATGGAAAGAAGCAGCTTGCAAGTTCTGAGTACGTGCTCGATGTCCCAGTGAGTTTCATAGTTCTCTCGGTATTTTAGTTGCTTAAGTTTAGACTGGAATTCTTCCGGTCATTGTCTGAAAACATTATGTGGTGCAGTATATGATCCTTTTTTAGGTAGATTGGTAAAGACTGCCTGCCAAGCACTTATTTCTTACTTTCCTGCTACGAAATAAGGGAATTCAACTGCATCCACATTTTTCACCCACCAGAGATTCTCAGAATTCACTCCATTGTCAGTTGGAATGTACTGATTTTTAGTAATTTCCTATTGTTTGCTCTCAGGGGAAATTAGTTTTTCTATCAGAACTTTACTTGTTACAACATGGGTTCATCCCTAATTTATGATGCTTGAAAAGTAGGATCCTGTGGTTGCTGGAATAGAGGAGAGAATTTCTGCATGGACTTTCCTTCCAAGAGGTATATAACTTTACAATCCCCATCTTCATCATGTTGCTCATGACAAGCTTCTACTCTTTGGTTAGACTTGTAATCTCCTACTCGCAACTGCATTGTCTTTTTCTGCTCCAGAAAACAGTCACCCAATCAAGGTATCACGTTATGGTTCCGAGAGGGTGGGAGAGAAGTTGGATTATCTCGGAGAGAAATCTAGGTCTGAAACCCGAGATTCTTTGTTGGCAACCGTCATTCTTTACCTCTCAAACACAACTCAAGGTGGAGAAATCCACTTTCCAGAATCTGAGGTCAGTTAAGACAATACAAAATAAAACTATCTCGGTGTAAGCATAGAACAAGATCTAATTCTAATCTGAAACAAATTTTTGTATGTTTCAGGCGAGAAACAGGATTTGGCCCGACTGCTCAAAGACCAGTAGCATCTTAAGACCCATCAGAGGGAACGTGGTTCTGTTTTTCACGCGGCATCTCAACACTTCTGTTGATCAGACAAGCATTCACGTTAGATGCCCTGTTCTCGAAGGCGAAATGTGGGTCGGAACGAAACTGTTCTATGTGAGACCGCCTCCCAAACAGATCAGAGGGACGACCGAGCAAAAAAACAGCGAATGCACCGACGAAGATGAGAGCTGTTCTCGCTGGGCTGCTCTTGGGGAGTGCCTGAAAAATCCTGTTTATATGATTGGTACTCCTGATTACTCTGGTGCGTGTAGGAAGAGTTGCAAAGCTTGTTAATTCCATGGGGGTCATTTTGATAATTTTGGAAATAACGGGAAAGAATTGAGGATTTGTAAGACTAATGGGCAAAAGCTCCAAGTTAAAAACGATGGTAATATCTTCTCTTATACTAATCAATGATCCAACCCATTGTTTTCGTTGTTCCATCGAAGTACGCTAATAATATTTCTAAATATGGACGATGTCTTTATATACATGTACATATATTTTAAAGTAGACGTTTCGGCTTCGATTTAGTATTTGTCGGATTTGTTTCTATAAAAAAAAATTGTGCGAAATTAGAAAAGAACGTTTTTTTCCATCTGGTTTGATTTAGAACGATTTTGTTACATGATATCTATACCAAACAAAACCAAAACTTGATGTCCGAATGTAACTTTGTGTACAAGGAGGATGGATCGATTTAATCAATTCTACAAAAATTGTACTAAATTATCGAATACTATTGTGTTCAATTCAATCCATCTCAGTTTTGATTCGAACCGCTTTGGAATCGAATTCTCGAACCGAGACGACCACCTAAATATACATGGAATTCCTTACCAAAAAAAAAAAAGATGAATGAGAAATTAAGAGCATTCATAAGAACGATTGGGCGAGGCTCCATCTCATCAGATTGCATCGATTTTCTTATTTATCAAATTTCGGCAAGACTATATAAACTGACACCGCGTTTGTGACCAGAAGTTTTATTGAAATGTAGAATCGTGTATACCATTTTTATTCCTTTAAACATGCATATATAAGCGTATTATTGAAATGTAATTCAGTAATGTTATGTATATGTGTGTATATATATATATATTATATCAACAACGGTTGACTTCGGTTAAGATTTGATCAATTCATATGCATTAGTTAATATCTAGGGATTTGATTGTTTTGTCTTTCCTTAAAAATAGGAACATGTTTTCATATAATAAACCTAAATTAAGGATATGTTGTCATTGTTTTGTATATATAAACACATGTAATCTCACTCTTGAAAACAAGATTAAAAACATTCAAATTCTAAATCCTTTTATGGTATCAGAGCTACCATCGAAAGATTTTTTTTTCCTTCTAAACCTTAATCTTCTTCATCCTCCTCGCGACCGTCGCCTCTCTTTCGTTCGAGCCTCTCTATCGATATGGCCACCAACATCTTATACAACACATCAACTCTTCCTACCGACACCGTGACTCCTTATAGCTCCGACAACCCAATGATTAACGTCAACATTTCGAATGTCTCGAAACTCACAACCACCAATTATTTAACGTGGAGTCTCCAAATCCGAGATCTTCTTCAAGGATACAATCTCGACGGATTCCTAGATCCGATACAAGCTCCAACACCGACGGTCACCTCCGACAACGTGGTCTCCTCGAACCCCGTCTACACGTCATGGTTTAGGCAAGACCGGTTCGTTTTCTCGGCGTTATTCGGATTGATTTCTGAAAGTTGCAAAGCCCTCGTTGCCTCGGCCACCACTTCGGCCATCGCTTGGAATACTCTTGCTCAAACCTATGGCCGCTCCAGTCGAGGCCATGTCAAACTCATCAAGGATCACATGAGGCGTTACACCAAAGGAGCCAAAACCGTGGATGAGTACATGAACTTCTTCAAGATGAAAGCCGATGAACTCGCTCTCCTCGGTAAACCGATGGACCACGAAGACCTTGTTGATCTCATTCTCGGTGGCCTCAGTGATGAATACAAACTGGTCAAAGACATCATTCACGCACGGGACACCACAATTTCGTTCGTGGAGCTTCATGAGAAACTCCTAAGTCACGACATCGACCTTGCAACCGCGACCCCATTGCTCAACACACCGATCACGGCCAACATGTCTCAACATGGCTTCCGAGGCTCGTGGCGTCCTCTTTCTCTACAAGGCCCTCGACCGTACTCAAGTTCGAAGTCCCCTCGACCACCATTCACGCAGTCTCGTGGTACATCCCTGCGTTCCTCTTCTTCTCGGGGATACCTTGGCAAGTGCCAACTTTGCGGGATACAAGGACATAGTGCTCGAACATGTCGTCTTCTTCCTTCGGGCTTTCGTTCCTTCTCGGATCGACCATCACCGCCTGGTCCCGCACCGTGGCAGCCCTCGGCCTTTCCAGTCGCTATGTCATCACCATCCGATGCTTCTTGGCTACTTGACTCAGGAGCCTCCCACCATGTGACCACCGACCTCGCCAACCTATCACTTCACGCTCCTTACAACAACGGAGATGAAGTCACCATTGGAAATGGTTCCGACCTTGCTATAACACACACGGGTTCTTCCACTCCACCCTCTAACACTCGCCCCATATTACTTCATAATGTTCTTTTTGTCCCGTCCATGCATAAAAACCTCCTTTCTATTCATCAACTTTGTCAGTCTAACAATGTCTCAGTGGAATTCTTTACTCATTTCTTTCAGGTGAAGGATCTCAACACGGGGGCAATACTAGTAACCGGGCCGCTCCATAATGGTGTGTATGTTTGGCCAAGTCTGAGTCCATCTCTTTTACAAACTCCTTCGAATAAGTCACTGGTTCTTGAACTCTCGAGTGCCAAGACTTCCCTTTTCAAGTGACACTCTAGGATAGGTCATCCATCCAAAGATATCATTCATTTTGTTGTTTCTAATTTTTCTCTACCGTTGTCGCATAATTCTCAAGTCTTGTCTTGTAAACCCTGTTCTATTACTAAAAGTTACAAGCTTCCATTCTCTATATCTTCGGTTACTTCTTCGCGTCCTCTTGAAATTTTATATTCCGATGTTTGGACATCTCCTCTTACTTCTTTTGACGACTTCAAATACTACGTCATTTTTGTCGATCATTTCACACGCTATACATGGTTCTATCCCCTTCGTCAAAAGTCTCATGTCTCTACCATTTTCACTTGTTTTAAACCTCTTGTCGAAAACCGTTTTCAAACAAAAATAGTCACATTATATTCCGACAACGGTGGCGAGTACATCGCACTCAAAGATTTCTTATCCACTCATGGCATTTTACATTTCACAACACCTCCCCATACACCTGAACATAATGGCCTCTCTGAGTGAAAACATCGCCATATTGTTGAAACGGGTCTTACTCTTCTTTCCCATGTATCTATCCCACCCGAGTTTTGGACCTTCGCTTTCCCAACGGCCATACACTTAATTAATCGTCTTCCTACGCCGGTTCTTAGTCATCGGTCTCCCTTTGAGCTTCTTTTCACTGTCATACCAAACTACACCAAACTTCGCACATTTGGTTGTCTTTGCTATCCATAGCTTCGGTCGTATTCCCGACACAAACTTGATTCCCGATCGGCACCTTGTATATTTGTTGGTTACTCTCTTACACAAAGTGTCTTTCTTTGCTTCCATGTTGCTACATCACGGTTATATGTGTCCCGACATGTTGAGTTCGTCGAGTCTTAGTTTCCTTTCTCTCGTCTCGTCTCGGCCTCTAACGTCGGTTCTACATCACCGCTATCTACCTCCCATTCTCACTCCTCACTTGTTCCGACTTGGCCGTCGACAAACACATCAACGCCCGTGATGCTCCCACGTTTGGCTCCTTCATCTCCAGGATACACAGATTCCCCTTGACTAAACACTACCACCCCTCGTCAGACTCTTTACACCGTGACCCACATGATACTACCTCACCATTACCATCTCGACTCTCAGATCACTCACCTAGTCCACCTATTACATCGGCCTACCCTCCACCAATCGTCACTGAGCCATTAGTCACCACCAACACTCATCCAATGGTCACTCGGGCTAAAAACCACATCACCAAACCTAATCCTAAACTCTCCTTATCCACCACTCTTGACCATTCCCAAGACTTGGAGCCCACGTTTGTTTCGCAGGCCTTGAAGGATCCAAAATGGCGAAGTGCGATGACAGAGGAGTTTAATGCCTTGCTTCGCAACGTCACTTGGAGTCTTGTACCTCCACACCCGTCTTACAACGTCATTGGTTGTAAGTGGGTTTTTTGAACTAAGCGTTTATCTGATGGCTCTGTTGACAGGTACAAAGCTCGTCTTGTGGCAAAGGGATTTCATCAACGGCCCGATATTGACTACACTGATACATTCAGACCAGTTATCAAACATGCCACCGTTCGATTAGTCCTAAGCATTGCCGTGTCAAAAGGTTGGACTCTACGGCAACTTGACGTCAACAATGCTTTTCTCCAAGGCACACTTCATGAAGATGTCTATCTTGCCCAACCGCCGGGATTCATCGATCGAGATAATCCCTCATTTCTATGCAAACTTCACAAAGCCCTATACGGTCTTAAGCAAGCTCCGAGGGCATGGTACAATGAGCTTTGCCAGTTTCTCCTCCACTCCGGGTTTAGTAACTCTCTCTCTGACACTTCTTTGTTTAACTACCACCGTGATAATGTTATCATCTATCTCCTTGTTTACGTGGATGACATCATTATCACCGGTAGTCACAAGGCATCGGTACAAGAATTCATTAATCGTTTAGCTCAACGCTTTTCCGTCAAGGATCTCGGTGATCTAGCTTTCTTCCTTGGTGTTGAAGTTACCCGCACGAGCAAGGGAATTCTTCTCACGCAACGACGCTACATCACAGACATCTTCTCCCGCCATAATGGCCTTGGCAAATCCCGTGCCAACCCCCATGCCCTCCACGTCGGCCCTCCACCTTTACTCTGGCACTCCTCTTGATGATCCTATCGAGTTCCGACAAATTTTGGGCAGTCTCCAATACCTCCTATTTACTCACCCTGACATTGTTTTTACCGTCAACAAGTTATCGCAATACATGCATCGACCAACCTCAGATCATTGGCAAGCTCTGAAGCGTGTTCTCCGTTATCTCAGTGGAACTCGCACCCTTGGTATCTTTCTCTCCAGCTCCACATCTCTGTCGCTTCACGCTTTTTCGGATGCCGACTGGGGTGGCAATCGTGATGACTTCACCTCCACTGGAGCTCACATTATATATCTCGGCCACAACCCCATCTCATGGTCCTCCAAGAAGCAACGATTCGCTGCCAAGTCTTCAACCGAAGCTGGGTATAAATCGGTTTCCACCACTGCTTCTGAGGTTCAGTGGCTTGTCTCACTACTATCCGAGCTTGGTGTCTCTATCTCTCCCATGCCGGTTATCTACTACGACAACATTGGTGCCACTTATCTCTCGGCGAACCCGGTGTTCCACTCTCGGATGAAACACATTGCTATTGACTACCATTACATCCGCGGACTTGTTCAGGCCAACAAACTTCGAGTCTCTCATGTCTCTTCCGCATATCAACTTGTTGATGCGCTCACCAAACCCCTTCCTCGTCACCGATTCGAGTTTTTACGGTCCAAGATCGGCCTCTCATCCGATACCGATCTTGCGGGGGCATAATAGTGACATGCTTAAATCTAGGGATTTGATTGTTTTGTCTTTCCTTAAAACTAGGAACATGTTTTCATATAATAAGCCTAAATTAAGGATATGTTGTCATTGTTTTGTGTATATAAACACATGTAAATCTCACTCTTGAATACAAGATTAAAAACATTCAAATTCTAAATCCTTTTATTAGTATTTTGTATGTCTTTTAAACAAAAATAGAAACACTAACAAATTAGTATTAAATTAGAGTTGCATAAGAGTAGACCTATCGTTAAAAAGCTTACTATAGATCTTGAATTATATATGCATATATTTTACTCAAAATATAAGATATCCATATATTCTATAATTCTGGTAGGATCGATCCAATGAAAATTTTAAAAATAATGAAGTTGATATAGAATTAGTGAATATAATTTTCTAAAAATATATTCATTAATTTTATTGAATTTTAAATTTGATAACATTTGATTAATATTAATTGCAAAAGAACTTATAAAATTTAAATTCAACGTAAATAGATTTAATTATGTTTTTTTTATTATTAAAATCACTTATTCAAAATTTGAAACCTCAAACACAGTTTAAAGGAAAACGAGAAGTCTAGCAACCTCATCGTAACTACGGTTTCTGTCTAGATTTATGTGCAGCGGAACAATTACATACAATAATTGCATGAATTTAAACCTAAACTAATCGGTTCATCATAATACGTGACGTAAAACGTACCTTAAAATGTAGAATCGGAGAGTCGAAGATGTCACAGAGACGAGGGAACATGTTTTCATATAATAAACCTAAATTAAGGATATGTTGTCAAGAGCGTGCAAAGAAGAACGCCTCTACCGGTACCCACACGTTGGGACGGTATGTTAGTACCCTCGAAATTTTTCGGTTTAGGCAATACGACACTTTCCGTATTCTAGCTCGGAAACTTTTTGTTTTTGGGGTTTATGTTTCTGTTGTTTTCCGATGATTTCTGAACTGACATCTGATGTCAATTTATAGAAATCTCAAAGCATATGAATAGTCAAGTTCATTTAATAGGATTAAAAATACGAAGAGACAGATTCATCATTATTTAATAAATTCATATGAACCTTATTTAATGAATATATCACGTCATATAGAATGAATGTCGCATTCTGAAAATGTTTTACATACATCGAGACTAATCTCATGAATATAAACCGACAAAATAATCGAGCAAGAAATAGGGTCGGAAAAATATTCGAGCCTATAACCAACATATATCAAATATATAAATCTGGTATAACCCTATGTGTGTGACTCGGTAGACCCCGTTTAACGTGGTTTTAACGTAAGATTCTATTTTAACGTATACGTTGATAGTGGCCTCTAGCAAGACATATCAACTACATACGTTAAACTGAGTTATCACCTCGATTGTGCCTACAATATCATCGAACTAATGTTCCTTTGTCTCGTGATATATACCAGTTGAACGTAAGACATGGTGTCAATCAATCTTAACCAATTCGATCGCTTTCTCATCTATTAATCATCTGTCAATATAGATGTCCGACATCTATGGCTTGACCAAACACTTTATACCATGATTAACCACTGAGTGGCGAGCGATATCCATCCCATAATCAGGAGAGACAAATTCTATCTTGATATGCTACGACTCACCACGTAATTGTTGCGCATCTGAATATAGCATTTATAACCACCGTATTAAAGAGACGTTTGACTATATCAAGGCACAAAACAAATTACGGGGAATACCAATAGCTATCTCACATCAAAGGACAAAAGTGAGATATTATAATGATGTCGGTTTTGATTTATGACCATGAACCGACCATCACGTGGGTCAGCCAGTCACACATTCCAAACATGTACATGTGACCGTAATACGTATCCAATATGTCATGCATATAGGTCACACAAGTCTTCATTTATTATTGTTCTCACGATAATAACTGAGTAGGAAATCTAGTATTATTCCAAATAATACAAAGATAATGTTTATTATTAATGAATATGCAAATATAATAATAAATGAATAAATCATATTATTTCATAAATATTTATTACAAATGTATACCTATTCGTCTATGTAAGAATATAAACACAACACAGTTTTACATCGTACCAGTTGATTTGAAATTGATAAATTGATTTAGTCAATATATTTAATTCATATCTGTCAGTAAATTAAAATCCACTAATTTTATTTTGGATTAAAATTTAGTTAAGACTACAATTATTGAAGGAAATTATTGAAAACAAGGCAACAAATATATATATATTTTAATTTCCTATATAATTATAGAGTAAACGAGCGGAAATATTGAGGTAATGCATGAGATCAGTAAGGTGAGCGATGATGTCAGCCTTGGTCGGACTATCGGGTGTCGGGAACTCATAAAAGGTGTTATCCACTTCGATCTCATGGTATGAGAAGTTGGCCTGCAATGCTTGGACAGATTCTTTGAACTGTTCATCCGGCATATTCGGCTTCGGCACCAACGTTTTGATGGCATCTACTGCGTCCTTCAGGTCATTCAAAGCGTATAACACCGTTGTCTTCCCTCCCTCCAACAGATACCCAACCTCTTGTCTGATCCCGGTGGAATCTGAACCTTCTTCATGTATTCCGATATTTCCACGCTTTTGACGCACATTTTCCCTAGGTCACCTTCGAAGCTTCCGCGAATGGCATCAATATCTTAACACATTCATCAGGGAATCGGGTTTTCTTACAGGTATTGCAGACGGCCTCTTCGTCTTTGACCGCCATCAGGTCACGCGATGCGGCGGTGAGGTTCGACCGGAGAATTACCATGACCAATAACATGGCCATGGCGAAGGCATTCTGGAGATTCATGATCGACTTCTCTTGTTGTTTGCTACTTTAGTTTGATTTGCGGGAGGAAGATGAAAAAAGTGCGATGGGTGAGACGAAAGGCTCTGCCTTTCTCAACTGCATATATAGGCTCGCGAAAAAGAGTCGAGTTTATGATAATACCCATGCTCTGTGATGGTGAGTGAACCAATGATTATCCAAATCATAAGATCTGCTTATACACACATGTATCAATGTTGTTATGGAAAAGTTGCATTAAGATGGTGATTTTTTATGGAAAAATTCCCCCAAAAAAAATATCCCCAATTTTATATAAAATATCCAATTAAAAATTGAACATATTTATTTCCCAATTGCTAAATTGCTTACAAATCAATATACATATATAAACTGCATTTGGTTTAACAAATTAAAAACTATTTTTCCTTTTTTGGCTCTCCAAATTTGAATTAAATTTTTTTAACAAATTGGATTCATATAAATCAAATTGGCATCTACGTGGTATATGATATATATCACATCTAAAATATCACGTCAGATGCAAAAATAATAAATCCAACACTATTTTTTTTATGAATATTAATTAAGAAACAATTTTGAAATTGGGAAATATGCATGCCAAATTTTTAATTGGGGATTTTATATGTTACATTTTGAAAAATTAGGGATTTTTTTCTTGGAATTTACTTTTTTATATATGAAATAAAGAAATAAGGTCGTTTTTATCTTCTTCTTCTTATTATTATTGTTGTTGTTGTTGCTGTTTTTATTATTATTATTATTATAAAGAAGTCTGATATATCTTTTTATTTCATAAATATTTTTTTACCGAAATAAATAACTCGATCGGAGAAGGGGGAGGAGGGACCACTTTTATATTTGTGAAAATCTCAACTATTAGGTATAGGATTGGATGTTTCGATATAGAAAACTTATACTATTCGATTATTATATCGTGTTCGATTCAGTATGGTTTCGGTGTCGGTTTGGTTCAAAAATATTTATTTTCTTAAAAATAAAATGGTTTTTTAGATTTTTTAATATTAGATTTGGTTCATTCTTTAGTTCTATAGTTATCTGAGGCAGAGGTTAAAAAAGACATTCATGTTGGATTCTCCGATTTTTTAGGATATATAACTGAGCAAATAGTATGGTGAATTTTCGAATTATCAAATAAAAAAAGAAGAGTTCGCGACAAAGGTCTTAAATAGCTCTTATTTTACTAAGGATAAAAAGTCATCACAAAGACGTCATCAAATAATTAACACGACAATAATTGAGAATTTTTCAGAATGAAGACAATAAATTTCTTGTGATCAACGATTATTAAGATAGTTTCTGGATTTTTATTATTATTACTAGATGATGATTCATTGCGATGCAGAGTTATTTTTATTTATTTATTTTATTATAATTGTAAAATTTATTAATAAATACAATAAAAATGATATTGATTATTTTATATAAATATATCTGAAAACTTCATATTAAATCTATACAACTATCTAGATAATGATAAACATATTTTTTAACAAATTTATTTCTTTAACCTTATAATATAATGCGTTACATTGAATGTATAATATTTTAAATTTTCTATTTATTTTCTCTAAATCTATTTTACAATCTTATCCTTTAGTTTTATCATAATTTATTTATAATTATATTTTTTTAGTTTACCTATTATTGTATTATAAATCAATAAATCTCATTAAAATAAATTTTATTAAAAATAATTATTTTTTGTGAAATTTCTTTTAATATTTTATTTCCTTATTACTCCTTTTTTAATTTTTAAAAAAAACTTTTTATTTAATTTTATATTAACTTTTTCATAATTATCTTGATCACCTGAAATTTAGATCTTGTTTTTTTTCTTCTGTTTTTTTAATACATTTGTGTATATGTTTTGCAAAAATATATAATTACATAAAACAAAAAGGTGCATAAAAAATAAAATTAAAATTATTGGGTTTACAAATTTATCATCAACTATTTAAATTCACCACTTGCTAGATACATTATGGTTACAATTTGTTACATCTCAAAGAGTTAGTTCTCCTAGTATAATTATCCAAAACCCTAGCCCTAATAATTTAATTCAAAAATAAAAAAATTATTCATTTTCACCTAAAATAAAAGAGATCGAGTGACAGTGTTCTCTTTGATGGTCTTCACAGTTTTCATATTCTCCACAACTTTCATCCCTTCAACTATTTCTCTGACCACTAATACTAAATTTAAATGTTGTAGTTATGGTTTGTTTTAAAAGTAATTAAATTTAAATTTAAAATTCACTTGAAAATATCCATGAAAGGGAATACAAAAGAAAAACATATAGGAAACATTATACTTGTAATGAAATGCTTCTTGGTGACATTTTAAGTTGTACCATTGAAATAAATTTTCTTACGATAACGCTATGGTAATATCTATGGTATTAAGTATATACAAATTTATAGAAAGAATGAACTCAAAGAGTTATAATTAATATACGATTGATTCCTATATCAACAAATGCTAAATGTTGATTAATATGTAAACAACTAAGCCGAAATCATCATGGTATGTTAAATATAAAAATATATATATATATATATATATATATATATATATGTTTAATTATATAAAGGTACAAATACAAAAAGAAAAAGAAAGGGTATAGTGACCTGTAGACATGAACCGGTTAGAGTTTCCATGAGGAACGATATTGTTAATAACAACGGAAAAAATTTGTGAATGGATTTACCTTTTTGGAGAGATTTTCGTGTTATACGGTACAGAGGAGAATGAAAATTAATTAGCTGGAATTAGGCTTTTGATTAGATTCAGTCGTAGGAAAATGATGAGGTTGAAAGAAGAATGTCGAAAATGTTCAAATCATTACATTACAAGTATAAGAAATTCAAGAGTTGTGAATCAAAAGGAAAATACCTTCCTTAGCAACTCGTTTGTCGAAAACTAGTTTCTAAGGTATGGATTCTATCAAAGAAGATGATAACAAAGATTAAGTAACAAAACCAAAATTAACCCCTCAAATATTGTCAGATCGAGCCAAAAATTATCCAGGTGTTTCCCCGTTGAAGGCAGTACTATCTCCCCTGAAATGATGGTGTCTCTCACCAATCTGTCTAGTTCAAGTCGTATCTTCCTAATAGAACATGATTCTTGCCGAAAGATCCGACGATTCCTCTCCCTCCATATAACATAGGATGTCGCAAGTATGAGAAGCTTTGTCAACTCTCGTTTCGGCGAATTCGTGCCATCATTTTGTCTCTACAACCATAAATCACAACCAACTAGGGACGTAGGAGGTGATGAGTATAATATTGCAGAGAACAGTCCCCAAACCTGCATACTATAATCACATTCAAAGAACAAATGAGTGTGAGGTTCAGTTGCGTTTTGACAGAGTACGCAAGTGGTTTGGATTTCTAAACCCACCTAGAGAGTCGGTCCTTGATGGGAACACTATAAAAAAAATCACTCATTTTCAACGGATTTTCCAACGGATTTGTCCGTTGGAAATAAATTTCAACGGATTTTCAACAGTTTTCAATGGCATTTCAACGACGATTTCCGTTAAAATGAGTCGCGGAGTTGTCAGCATGCTCCATACCAATTTGGCCCACAGAACCTTGGGTCCTCTAGGCCTGATCATCCGTCACGTCGCTTTGGAGGAGAGTTTGTGTCTAAAGGAAGAGTCCAAAGTCTTCCACTCGTACTTGTCCTTCCCCGCCCCATCTGTCGGACGAGGTATAGAGATAATTCGAGCTAGATCGCTTGGACAACAACAGAACTGTGACAGTCCAAGATATCGTAGGAGGACGGGGAGTGATCGCCGGTGCGAGAGATACGGACAAAGAGCAGCTCCTGACGAGATTCTGAGTAGGGGTATAGGGATGAATCGAACGCAACGGAATGAGAGGGATCCGAGGGCTGTGTAGGTAGGGTTGGGCACAGATCGGATATCCGGAGTTTTTAAGATATCCGTATCCGTATTCGGTCCGTACAAATACATAATTTTACTATTCGTATCCGATCCGTATATTTCGGATATTCGTTGTTTTGGATATCCGTAAAAAACCGCGGATATTTACTAATATCTGTATCCGAATTAAAATATGATAAAAATGAAAAATACACACACAAAAGAATCTATAAACAAAAAAAAAAGAGAACTCAAAAAAAATATTTTTTGAGTTTTTTTATCGTACATTCTATCAAAACACACATAAAAAATCCAAAAAAAAAATTAATAGATAATTAGATTGCATATTTACATAAATATTTCGTAAAACTTTGACGCTTCTTTTTTTTTTCTTAAAGGAAATGAGAATATTTTGTGACAATAAGTTAAGACCTGATGCTTTTAAGTTTTAACTGAGACCCGTTCTTCAAAAGAAAATAGATCATAAACCACCGAATCAAACCGAACCGAACACCAAACCATTAAACAGACTCCGCACGCACCCCATATCATTGAATAGTGACGTAATTAAATAAGGTGAAGATTTAGGGAAGGTGGTTTAGTACGGACGAATAAGAAGATGACACGTAAGATTAATACTGAATACCACGGTAGCAAGGGACAGCTGTTTTTGGTCCCTTGGAACACTTGAAATGGCTCTTAAAATGCAAAATGACAAATATTATCCACGATTATAATAATATTTTTGTCCTTATATTATTTATTTTTTATTTTTATGAGCAACGTGGATTGGATAGGTTAATCCAAATTTATCACATGGTTATACGCATGACCGAACAACGGTAACCAACGTTAAGTAAACCATCTTAATGCAAAATGGCGTATAGAGGGCTTGTCAGTGTTGTCACTAGCTACCTATTTAATCATATTATAATAAATAAAATATATGTAGTCTTAACCTTCGAAAAGACAAAAGGAAAGGATCCTTCATGCGAAAGCCTATTCGTAGAATTGAATATGCATTTACGATTGAGACATGGATAACTAGATTAATCATTTAAATTAATCTACAGTCGTGATTTGGTAATATATATATATATATATATATATGGAGATATGACGTTTAGAGATATTACTCTTACAGGGAGATATATATATGAAATATAAGAAAACCAGTGGAAGAGAATTTCTAGATCTGAAAAAAAAAAATGAAAACTATCTAACGAATAATCTCTACCTTTGATGAAAAATCTACTCATCTTAGAATGAAAATGAAGTAGATGCAGCTGAAGATCTTCCAAAAGCAAGATGAAGAAAAGAAAAAAAAACAAGATGAAGATGACGAATGGCGGAAAGAGGGGAAGAAAGGATGCTGGGTGAGAATGATAAAAAAACCTAGCATATTTTTTATTTATTTTAAAATGACCCTTAAATATAAATTAATTACTATTTTATCCTATAATTTATAATATTACTAAAAGGTACGGATCGGATCGGATATGTCGGATAATTCTATTTTGATATCCGTATCCGATCCGTATCCGACAAATATTTTGAATCTAATATCCGTATCCGATCCGTGAACTCCGGATATCCGAATTTTCGGTTCGGATACGAATCAGATAACGGATCGATTCAGTTTTTTCGGATATTATGCCCATCCCTATGTGTAGGTATGGGTTTACACAGTCAAAGATAACTTAAAGGAATTAATTGAGCTAGTCATAGCAACAAGATGCATCTACCTTTTCAGTTGCCCATCTCGAGAGAACTCCAAAGTTAAGCGTGCTCGCTTTGGAGTAGTCTTAGGATGGGTGACCTCCTGGGAATTATTTTTCGGGAGTGTGTGAGTGAGGACAAAATACGCTAAAAGGTCTTGTGTCGGTGTGTGATGACAACTTTGACATTCCCTAGCGGCCTCAGGTCATCACACATGGTATCAGAGCCGATACTCTTCCAGTACGGTGTGGTTCGAGGACAAACTAGGCGGAAACTGGTGGACCTATGACAGCCCAAGATACCATATGAGAGCGAGGAGTGATCGTCGGTATGAGAGGCACAGATAAGGAGCGGCTCCAAACGAGTTTCTAGGTAGGGGGTATAGGGATGAATCGAACGCACCGGAATGAAAGGGATCCGAGGGTTGTGTAGGTACGGGACTACACAGTTAACGATAACTTAAAGAAATTAATTGAGCTACTAATAGCAACAAGATGCATCTACCTTTTTGGTTGTCCACATCGAGAGAACTCCAAAGTTAAGCGTGCTCGCTTTGGAGTAGTCTTAGGATAGGTGACCTCCTAGGAATTCCTTTCCGGAATGTGCGTGACTGAAGACAAAACACGCTAAAAGGTCTCGTGTTGGTGTGTGAGGACATCTTTAACATTCTGTAGCGGTCTTGGATCATTACAAGAACGAGCCCCCGAGAAATACCATTCCCTATTCCGAATCGTATCACTGACATTCGCATATAATGGAACATTTAGTACTCAAGGATCATTGGCACCTGTAAGCTATATCGAAGGACCCAAGTCGGACCCAATTCTGTCTAGTTTTCATCCGAAAAATCAGCATCCCTCCCATCTCTCATTGTGCATTTAATGAGCTTCTTCACCTCTTCCCAAAACCCTAGCAATTCTAGCAAATGGTTCTAGCAAGAGATCTCTTGTAACGACCCGAGACCGCTACGGAATGATAGAGCTGTCCTCACACACCAACACGGGACCTTTTAGCGTGTTCTGTCCTCACTCGCACACATCCCGGAAAGTACTTCCCAGGAGGTCACCCATCCTAAGACTACTCCAAGACCAGCACGCTTAACTTTGGAGTTCTCCCGAGATGGGCAACCGAAAAGGTAGATGCATCTTGTTGCTATGAGTAGCTCAATTAATTCCTTTAAGTTATCTTAGACTGCGTAGTCCCATACCTACACAGCCCTCGGATCCCTCTCATTCTGGTGCGTCTGCTTCATCCCTGTACCCCTACCCAGAAGCTCGTCAGGAGCCGCCCATTGTCCATGCCTCTCGCACCGGCGATCACTCCCCGCCCTCCTACGGTATCCTGGGCTATCACAGGCCCACCAGCTTCCGCCTGGTTCATCCACGAACCACACCGTAATGGGAGAGAACCAGGCTCTGATACCATTTGTAACGACCCGAGGCCGCTACGGAATGATAGAGCTGTCCTCACACACCAACACGGGACCTTTTAGCGTGTTTTGTCCTCACTCGCACACATACCGGAAAGTTCTTCCCAGGAGGTCACCCATCCTAAGACTACTCCAAGGTCAGCACGCTTAACTTTGGAGTTCTCTCGAGATGGGCAACCGAAAAGATAGATGCATCTTGTTGCTATGAGTAGCTCAATTAATTCCTTTAAGTTATCTTAGACTGCGTAGTCCCATACCTACACAGCCCTCGGATCCCTCTCATTCCGGTGCGTCTGCTTCATCCCTATACCCGTTACCCAGAAGCTCGTCAGGAGCTACCCATTGTCCATGCCTCTCGCACCGGCGATCACTCCCCGCCCTCCTACGGTATCCTGGGCTATCACATCTCTCCAACTCAATATATATTGCTACATCATAACAATTTCTCTAGAGATCCGTCTAATATCGACAGTCTTAAATAGTAATAATAAATAATATACTCCGCTACCTAAGAAGAACGATAGAGAAGATGATAAGTCAATCTCACGTTTCCTTTGAGATAATAAGGAATGACCACAATACATTTCTTTTTTTCATCATCATCAATAACCACTAGATATTAAAAGAGTTGACAAATGTTAGAATTTACCATTAACATTAAATCATATCACCATTAACATTTGATTTAAACAGTTCGTGGACATTTCTGTACCTAACAATACTACTTATTAAACAATAAATATAATTATTAGTGGGTGAGTATGAATTCCTGTCCGTTTTTTTGTTTTATTTATTTTAAATTTTCATTAATTAAATATAATTTGCAATGTAATAAATTATAATTATGGTTTTGGATAAATTAAATTTTCCATTTATTTCGTTTTCTTTTTTAAAACAATAAAGATAAACTTTTTAATCATAATAATCTATTAATATTTTTCTTTTTTATATTGAGATACAAATAAATTTTAAATATGAATGTAATCAAATAAAAGTCTCAATCATATATATAACCAAAATCAATAGCTTTTTACGTGATAAAGATTAACTTTTTAATTATAATAATCTATTTGATATTTTTCTTTTTTTATATTAAGATAACAATTAAATTTTAATTATAAATGTAAATAAAACTAATATCAAAAAGGATTTTTATATAATAAAGATGAAATTTAAATTATATAATCTAACATTAGTTTACAACTTAATCATTTAGTTTTTATATTAAATAAAAATAAACTAATTATTCTAATTATATAGATAATGAGTATTTATAAATGATATTTTAATAAACCAATGAAAATTAAAAAAAAAATTGATGAGGTACATGCTTAGTTGACCTCACCAAGTCAATTTAAACCCAATTATTTATATGTATGGACTAGATTAATACACACACTATTCTTTTTTATATACATTGATTATTTGTTTATAAAATTTGATTATATAAATTAAAATTATATGTTAGTTTTGTTAAAAATTAAGTAAGATATCAATTTTTAAGTTATATTGATTGAATAATTTTTTGAATTGACGATATCATTTGTAAATTTGATAATTCTATTGTGATACCATTTCTAAATATGAGTAGTGGATAAATAAGAATATTTCATTTTTTTTGTTTGTTCTAACTATATTATAAAAAAAAATTGTTAAAAAATTGATTATCCTTTATTTTATAGATATTTCTCAATCTTTAAATGCAATTGATAATTCGGTAATATAGAATGTTTTAAAGAATTTGGATATTCGACGGGGTATAAGTATATTCGAAGACTGCCATATGAAATATAAAATTAGAGAATATTAGAGATAAGTATTTGTGAGTGGGTTGGTGTAATCAATTTTATATATAATTCTGAATTTGGTTTTTTATACATATATTCATATTATAATAATAATATTTTATATTAAACAGTTTAAATATATTTTATTATATTTCATATTAAATAATTTAAATAAACTTTATTAAATAAACGTGTTGAATCTGTAATTCAATAATATTTTTTCATTGTTTAATTTAACCTTTAAAATGAGTAAAAAGGAAAGAATATAGGAATAAACATATTGTGGTATAAATATATTCAAAAATTTTCTTTGATAATATTACAAATGTCATCATTAATATTTTTAAGTAATTTTTAAATAATGAATTTTCATAGAACTAATACGGAATTTATCACCCATTAACTTTGTTGTGTGGTAGTATTTTAAAATCATTAATAAAAATATATCTACTCATATTTTTTTATATTTTTCTAGATAGTTATGAAATATTTTTCTTAGTTTTTGATAATGATAAACATATAAATAAATTATATGTAGAACTTACATATAAATAATTTTGTTTTTTAACCACAATATACGAATTAGATTGGAAAGAAACAAGCTGTTTTTTTATGTTCTTCCCTTGTATATATTAACAAATTTTATCATTGTATCACCTATAATTTTTTTTTTATGACGATGGGAATCCGTCCTCAACCTTTCGGGTCGGACATCGCAACGCCTCGCAACCCGGAGCTAACAGCCCAGCGGGTCGGACGAATGACATTGAAATTTACCATTGAAATTAATATAAAAAACATCTTGGTTTGTGGAACTGATAAATAAATAATATATACCATTGAAATTTACTTTAGATTATTTTTAATAATTTTTAGATGCCGAAATTCAGCTCGACCAAATTAGAAAAGCTCTATAATTTATTATTAAAATTATGTCTAGATAAACATACATGCATGCACATAATACGTGGTACTTTTCATATCATGTTTATGCATGTAAAACATAAATGATATGAGAATAAAAATATAGGATCATAATAGCTTTGAAATTTAACATTTTGTCAATTTATTCTCCACTATCTCCATTTAATTAGGAGGTTGTTTGCACTCAAAAGTTCAATGCAAACCAACAATTTTAAATCCTAAATATTTGAAATTTTCATACGTTAGAAAATTTTAAAGTTGGTATGTACATAAAATTTTGCTTGTATTAATAAGGCTGGTAAAAGGATTTAGAATTTGAATGTTTTTAATCTTGTATTCAAGAGTGAGATTACATGTGTTTATATACATAAAACAATGACAACATGTCCTTAATTTAGGCTTATTGTATGAAAACATGTTCCTAGTTTTAAGGAAAGACAAAACAATCAAATTCCTAGATTTAAGCATATCACTATTATGCCCCGCAAGATCGGTATCGGATGAGAGGCCGATCTTGGACCGTAAAAACTCGAATCAGTGACGAGGAAGGGGATTGGTGAGCGCATCAGCAAGTTGATTTGCTGAAGAGACGTGAGAGACTCGAAGTTTGTTGGCCTAAACAAGTACGCGGATGTAATGATAGTCAATAGCAATGTGTTTCATCCGAGAGTGGAACACCGGGTTCGCCGAGAGATAAGTGGCATCAATATTGTCGCAGTAGATAATCGGCATGGGAGAGATAGAGACACCAAGCTCGAATAGAAGTGAGACAAGCCACTGAACATCAGAAGCAGTGGTGGACACCGATTTATACTCAGCTTTGGTTGAAGACTTGGCAGCGAATCGTTGCTTCTTGGAGGACTATGAGATGGGGTTGTGGCCGAGATATATAATGTGAGCTCCAGTGGAGGTAAAGTCATCACGATTGCCACCCCATTCGGCATCCGAAAAAGCGTGAAGCGACAGAGATGTGGAGATGGAGAGAAAGATACTAAGGGTGCGAGTTCCACTGAGATAACGGAGAACACGCTTCAGAGCTTGCCAATGATCCGAGGTTGGTCGATGCATGTATTGCGATAACTTGTTGACGGTAAAAGCAATGTCAGGGCGAGTAAATAGGAGGTATTGGAGACTGCCCAAAATTTGTCGGAACTCGGTAGGATCATCAAGAGGAGTGCCAGAGTGAAGGTGGAGGGCCGACGTGGAGGGTATGGGGGTCGGCACGGGATTTTCCGAGGCCATATTATGGCGGGAGAGGATGTCTGTGATGTAGCATCGTTGCGTGAGAAAAATTCCCTTACTTGTGCGGGTAACTTCAACACCAAGGAAGAAAGCTAGATCACCGAGATCCTTGACGGAAAAGCGTTGAGCTAAACGATCAATGAATTCTTGTACCGATGCCTTGTGACTACCGGTGATAATGATGTCATCCACGTAAACAAGGAGATAGATGACAACATTATCACGGTGGTAGATAAACAAAAAAGTGTCAGAGAGAGAGTTACTAAACCCGAAATGGAGGAGAAACTGGCAAAGCTCATTGTACCATGCCCTCGGAGCTTGCTTAAGACTGTATAGGGCTTTGTGAAGTTTGCATAGAAATGAGGGATTATCTCGATCGATGAATCCCGAAGGTTGGGCAAGATGGACATCTTCATGAAGTGTGCCTTGGAGAAAAGCATTGTTGACGTCAAGTTGCCGTACAGTCCAACCTTTTGACACGGCAATGCTTAGGACTAATCGAACGGTGGAATGTTTGATAACTGGTCTGAATGTATCAGTGTAGTCAATATCGGGCCGTTGATGAAATCCCTTTGCCACAAGACGAGCTTTGTACCTGTCAACAGAGCCATCAGATAAACGCTTAGTTCAAAAAACCCACTTACAACCAATGACGTTGTAAGACGGGTGTGGAGGTACAAGACTCCAAGTGACGTTGCGAAGCAAGGCATTAAACTCCTCTGTCATCGCACTTCGCCATTTTGGATCCTTCAAGGCCTGCGAAACACACGTGGGCTCCAAGTCTTGGGAATGGTCAAGAGTGGTGGATAAGGAGAGTTTAGGGTTAGGTTTGGTGATGTGGTTTTTAGCCCGAGTGACCATTGGATGAGTGTTGGTGGTGACTAATGGCTTAGTGACGATTGGTGGAGGGTAGGCCGATGTAATAGGTGGACTAGGTGAGGGATCTGAGAGTCGAGATGGTAATGGTGAGGTAGTATCATGTAGGTCACAGTGTAAAGAGTCTGACGAGGGGTGGTAGTGTTTAGTCAAGGGTGAATCGGTGTGTCCTGGAGATGAAGGAGCCAAACGTGGGAGCATCACGGGCGCTGATGTGTTTGTCGACGGCCAAGTCGGAACAAGTGAGGAGTGAGAATGGGAGGTAGATAGCGGTGATGTAGAACCGACGTTAGAGGCCGAGACGAGAGTAAGGAAAATCAGACTCGACGAACTCAACATGTCGGGACACATATAACCGCGATGTAGCAACATGGAAGCAAAGAAAGGCACTTTGTGTAAGAGAGTAACCAACAAATATACAAGGTGCCGCTCGGGAATCAAGTTTGTGTCGGGAATACGGTCGAAGCCATGGGTAGCAAAGACAACCAAATGTGCGAAGTTTGGAGTAGTTTGGTGTGACAGTGAAAAGAAGCTCAAAGGGAGACCGATGACCAAGAACCGGCGTAGGAAGACGGTTAATTAAGTATACGGCCGTTGGGAAAGCGAAAGTCCAAAACTCGGGTGGGATAGATGCATGGGAAAGAAGGGTAAGACCCGTTTCAACAATATGGCGATGTTTTCGCTCGGAGAGGCCATTATGTTCAGGTGTATGGGGAGGTGTTGTGAAATGTGAAATGCCATGAGTGGATAAGAAATCTTTGAGTGCGATGTACTCGCCACCGTTGTCGGAATATAATGTGACTATTTTTGTTTGAAAACGGTTTTCGACAAGAGGTTTAAAACGAGTGAAAACGGTAGAGACATGAGACTTTTGACGAAGGGGATAGAACCATGTATAGCATGTGAAATGATCGACAAAAATGACGTAGTATTTGAAGCCGTCAAAATAAGTAAGAGGAGACGTCCAAACATCGAAATATAAAATTTCAAGAGGACACGAAGAAGTAACCGAAGATATAGAGAATGGAAGCTTGTGACTTTTAGTAATAGAACATGGTTCACAAGACAAGACTTGAGAATTATGCGACAACGGTAGAGAAAAATGAGAAACAACAAAATGAAGGATATCTTTAGATGGATGGCCTAGCCTAGAGTGCCACTCGAAAAGGGAAGTCTTGGCACTCGAGAGTACAAGAACCGGTGACTTATTCTGATATGATCCCAAGATCGATAGATTTCCCGATAGACGGTGGATGGGTTCCCTAAACCCCTAAACAACTCGCAAACGAAACCTAATCAAGCGTTCGAGACGAACGGTCTTAAACCCCGAGTGAACCTGGTTTAGAAACGTAGGGTGATCGAAGACGCCACAAGTGTTGTGCGGAATCAACACTTGATAAGTCAAGTTTGAACGCCACGGATGAAGATCCGATAAGTTCAGAAATTAGTTCTAAAAGAACTCTAAGAGAAACCTCTCAAAATATATTCCAAAGTTGTGTTACAAATCTGATTTGTGATCTCTATTTATAGAGAACAACACATAAAAGTTAACAAAATTAAAATAAATAAGCACAAAAAACAAGGTGTGAATGTGTGGTCTTCAAGAAGCCTTGAATGTGATTGTGTGAACTTCAAGAGAACCATAATGGTGACTTTGTGGTCTTCAAGATGGTGTTGGAAAGACATCTTGACCAGAATTGATGTTAATTTTCGTCACCCTTATTGGGCCTAAAATTTGGGCTTCACTTGTGGGCCTTCCAAGCTTGATATCATGTGGATAATGGGTTGGGCTTGTTGTTGGACCAACCCAACACATTCTTCCAAGTGTTCTTGACCCAAACAAGGGAGAATAAGGCTATTTGGTGCAGCTTGCAGCTTCTTGGCACGAGATCTTGTAATCGGTCCAATTGCCTCAACGCATTCTCCCGCTGTGTTCATCACGTAGCTAGCTTCCGATGCAGCTCGTCCATGCATGAATTCAGGTCCAATAGTGTTGCCTTGGATGTCCACATCATATTCGAAGGAGTTTGTAAAAGGATTTAGAATTTGAATGTTTTTAATCTTGTATTCAAGAGTGAGATTACATGTGTTTATATACATAAAACAATGACAACATGTCCTTAATTTAGGTTTATTATATGAAAACATGTTCATTGTTTTAAGGAAAGACAAAACAATCAAATCCCTAGATTTAAGCATATCACTATTAGCTGGTAAGTCCAATATTGAGGAAGGAACTATTCTTGAAAGGTGATTAAGAAATTTCACCTTACTACATGATGGTCTTCCTCGCTTCAAAGTTTCATAAAAAGTTCAAAACTATACATACATATACAGACATATATTATATATATATATAGTTTTTACCTTTTCAATTGTAAGAGTAGGTATAATTCATGATTTATAGAAAAATATTACAGGAATAAAAAGTTGGTGAATACATGAGTCAAGAGTTCACTGATTATCTTAGAGATTGTGGAATCGTTTCACAATTGACTCCTCCGGGAACACCTCAGTGGAACGGTTTTTCTGAACAGAGGATTCAAACCCTATTAGATATGGTTCGCATTATGATGAGTCACACTGATCTTCCAATATCCTTTTGGGGATACGCTCTTGAGACTGATGCTTATATACTGAACAGAAGTCCTTCGAAATCGGTTCAGAAGACACATATGAGAATATGGGTTGGGAAGAGTCCCAAGATGTCTTATCTAAGGATTTGGGGTTACGACGTTTACGTGAAATGTCAACTTTCTGATAAGTTACGACCCAAACCTAAAAGATGTTTGTTTGTTGGTTATCCCAAGGAAACAAGGGGATACTACTTCTACAACCCAACTGATAACAAAGTGTTTGTTGCTCGAGATGGAACTTTCTTGGAACGAGAATTCATTTCTAAGAAAACTAGTGGGAGTAAGATTGATCTTGGAGAAGTCCAAGAGCCACAAACTGAAGTTGGACCTAGCGAAATAGTTGAAACGGTTGAACCTATCTCGCAATCCGTTGTGACTTTGTCTTTCGTTGATGAACCTCGGAGATTGAGTAGGATTCGACATGAGCCTGATATGTATAGATTTATCGTGACTGAAAATGATGAACTCGTGCTCATGGAGCACGACGAGCCTACATCATATTCAGAAGCCATGACGAACCTGGACTCTGAGAAATGGCTCGAGGCTATGAAGTCTGAGATGCAATCCATGTACGACAACCAATATGGACTTTGGTTGATGCATCAAAAGGGGTAAAACCCATCGGATGCAAATGGGTTTTCAAGAAAAAAAACTGGCATGGATGGAAACGTGCATACCTATAAAGCATGATTTGTGGTGAAAGGATTTAGACAAATTCATGGTATTGACTATCACGAAACCTTCTCACCCGTCGTTATGTTTAAATCCATTCGGATACTCATTTCCGTAGCCGCATATTACGACTGTGAGATATGGCAAATGGATGTCAAGACCGCATTCCTTAACGAAAATCTGCATAAGGATGTGTACAAGACACAACCCGAGGGTTTTGAGGATCCTGAGCATCCAAGGAAGGTATGTAAGCTTCAAGTATCCATTTATGGATTGAAGTAGGCTACAAGAAGGTGGAACCTACGCTTTGATGAGACAGTCAAAGAGTTTGGCTTGTTACCAAACAAGGACGAGCCATGCGTTTATCAGAAGGCCAGTGGGAGTGCAGTTATGTTCTTGGTCTTATACATTGATGACATCTTGCTCATCGGAAATGATATTCCTACTTTGCAAAATATTAAGTCTTGGTTAGGAAACCATTTCGCGATGAAAGACTTAGGCGAAGCTGCCTATATTTTAGGCGTCAAGATCTATAGAGATAGATCGAGAAAGCTGATAGGTGTAAGTCAGAGTACTTACGTCGACAAGGTGCTAAAAAGGTTTAGCATGCAAGAATCTAAGAAAGGATCCTTACCGATGAGGCAGGTTTAGTTCTGAGCAAGAATCAGTGTTCAAAGACATCTGATGAGCGAGAACACATAGATAGGATTCCATATGCTTCGGCGATAGGATCCATCATGTATGTTGTGCAGTGTACTCGGCCAGATGTATCGTTAGCATTGAGTCTAACGAGTAGATACCAGTCTTATCCAGATGATCCACACTGGATAGCCGTAAAGAACATCGTGAAATACCTGAGAAGGACTAAGGATGCGTTCTTAGTTTACGGTAGACGTGAAAATGAACTCGTTGTAAGTGATTACACCGATGCTAGTTTTCAGTCCGACGTGGATGATTTTCGATCGCAATCAAGTTTTGTGTTCCTTCTGAACAGATGCGATGTTAGTTGGAAGAGTTCAAAACAGGCCACCGTTGTAGATTCCACTACAGAGGCTGAGTATATTGTTGCATCGGATGCGGCAAAAGAGGCAGTTTAGATCAAGAAATCTGTGAGAGACCTTGGTGTTGTTCCTAGCATTGTGAACCCCATTGCGTTGTACTGTGACAACAATTGTGCGATTGCGCAAGCTAAGGAACCAAGGTCACATCAGAGATCCAAACACATACTCAGACGATTTCATCTTATCAAAGAAATTATAGACAGAGGAGATGTGATGATATACAGAGTATCGACATATGACAACATCGCTGACCCGTTGATAAAGCCTCTCCCTTCGTCGAAGCATGAGTGTCATGTTAGGTCGATGAGGATTAGATATTTAGTTTATCATGATTAAAGCGTTTGGAGATTGTGATGTTTTATGCACTAATCATGTTTATTCGCACGAACACTTTATTTATTGTACTTGGATTCTTTGTGATGAATGAAAGTATATTTTTCTTTTTTAATTATTATTCAAATTGCATGTCATTATTTAATAATGTTATCCATGTATTATTATCGTAATAATATTAAATTCCCTAGTCGATTGTTAATATGCGAACATTGACGAATAAAGACTAGAATGATACATGATAAAAGATCATTACTTATTTGATACGGATCATGATCATGGGTGTTCATTTGTGAATGAATACTGAATGACCCACATGAGATTGTCACATGGACCTGATGTCATGACTTAAATCTAATGTAATACTCCGCTTTGAGTCCTAACACCTGAGGTCTCTATATGTATCCGACATGAGGAGTGATATTCTTTGACATAATCAAACGTCGGAACTGTAAAAGGACGACTACAACGGTTGTAGTTGGGAATGTTATTAATCATGTGGAGGGTAGTAGAGAGCCAAGATGGGATTTTGTCCCTCTCTTATATGAAGAGAGAGATATCGCTGGGTCCCTCGAGTGAGTTGAGCTGAAATGCGCGCAAACAGATGAAGAGTCATTTGTAGGTTCAGTTAACTCAACGAACGAGAAAACTGTCAAAATGTGACGAGATGACTTGTTCCATGTCTCTGTTTTGACTTATGATATCGTGTGGAAAAAGAACACAAGTGTTGAATGTTACTTAGCTCGTTAGATCACACTAACCTAGTCTGACAAGGGAATTATAGTGTTTTTCTAGAGACCACTTATGATTATTAGTCCGAAATAGTTTCAGAACTATGTCTGCATTGGATGGACCTATAGGGTCACACGCATAGGGCTGTTACTATTTTCTGGAGCGTGCTTGGAAAGGTCTATTGTGATAGACTGAAACTCGATCATGAGTAGAGCAAGTGGGAGATTAATGGATATGGTACTCTGGCCACGATCAGTTTGCGAAACTTGTTAGAAATCCATTGGATGGGTTTAGGTGGTCCAATGGGCCCATATGTTTATTAATGAGGTTAATGGGCTTATTTTCTCTTAATGGTTAAGTGAAAGCCCATTAGACCCATTTGGTTTAATAAAACCCTAATCCTTTTATAATTATGTTTAGGAAATATAATTTAAGGTTAAGAAAAATAAGAAGATTTTTCTCTCCCTCTCTCTCTCTCAATTCGACCGACCTCTCTCTCTCCCGGGAAGTGCCTCGGTTTCCGTTTCCATCCTTCAGACCATGTTCTAATTGACGCAAGTCATGGACTAGCTATAGAAATCGCTTGATTTCAGCGCTTGTGATAGATCTTTGGATCGAAACAGGTTGATATATCGATACCTTTATTATTATATGTAACATCTGTTGATTGAGTTTCGTTTTATATATTTCGTTGTGTGAAACCCAAGATTGAAACCCTAGAAACCGTTGTGAACGTATGTTTAGGGATCTCCAAAACCCCAACAATAAATAAGACACTCATATGATTATTTTTTGCATCCCATTTTTTCTTAGCGCTTTTTCTTTTTAGAAAAAATAATCCAAAACCTTTTTTTCTCTAAAGAGTTCTGAACTTTCGTAGTTCCTTGGATTCTGTTAAGCAAACGGTGTTTTTGTAGAATCGTAAGTCATTATATCTTGGAAACGATTGCTATAAACCATGACCACTTAATAACATGGTAATTTCGTCTTGAGGAGATTGTGTAACACATAAGCCTATACTTAACCTACATCAAAAATTTATGTTCGAAATTTTGTCTGAATTTCAGAATCCCACATCGTCGGATTCAACAGATCTTCGTCAGGTGGGTGGCCGTTGAATCGCGATGGTGGCTGCAAACATAAGAGAGGAGGCAGAGGCTCTCCTTCTTCGTGGCGGGTTTGGGAACAAAGCATGAATCATAAAGGCAATGGAGGAACATTGGTAGGGTTTTCTGGCGAGAGAGATTGTATTCTTCTCGAGATCTTCGACAGCAATCTGATATATATCCATGTCATCTAGCTTTGCGAGAGAAGTGAGAATCTTCTGCTTCCTCTCCACCAGGGTGAGATGGGAAGGGAGAGAAGCGGAGGCAGAAGAAGGCGACCTCGCCATCATGCCCAGTGCTTCGAAGACCTCGTCGGTCTCGCCACTGTCGCCGATGAACTCATGTCGCCGATTATGCACTCGGGAATTGAAGAAGATAGATGAGATCTACCTAAGATTGGGTGGTTCAACCGGTAAGGAAGGGGAAAAAACTCCTTCCTAATCCGGGTTCGAGTACTCACTTGGGGAGGGGTATTCATAACTCGGTCTTCTGGAATATGTAGTCGAGCCAAAATCCGATGATTTTTCAAATTATCAAAAAAAAAAAGATAGATGAGATCTACGAGTTAAGATAGGAATATATGGGTGAACTATTATTTCCTTCCACTATATACCCTCTAGCTTCTTCGGTTTTCTTCATCTCTAATCCCATTTAACATTAGCTCAAGGTCTTTTTCGTTCTTGAGTGGCATGGCATCGGCTCCAATGAAATAAATCTTTTATTCTTGTTAGAGTTTTGGATTCCGTGTTGTTTTATAATAATGAGCCAATTGTAAAAGATGGTGTTATATAATAGAAATAGGATAATAATACAATAAATTAGATTTAATTAGAAAAAGAGTAAACTCTTTACCGCTTTTTTTGGTTTTTATAAATGGGATAATGAACCTTGTCCATCGTTTTTTTTTAAATTTTTTGTTTCAGTAAATATTCAATTATCTAATAATAATTATTGTGGATATTAGTGTAATAAATCTGAAACCGTCGTTTCTTTTTTATGTAATAATTTTTTTCTCCACTATCTAATCATAAATTTCTCCACTTACTACAAAACATCCGTTTCTTTTCCTTCTTTTAGTTAATTAAAATTTAAAGATTTTTATTCCGCTAACTATCATTAATTTTTCTATTTATTCTAAAGCATTTGTTTCTCTTAAGTAATAAAGATATAATTTTTTATTATAAATAATTTATTGATATTTTTCTTTTTTATATTATAACCTCACATTTTTCTGTAATATTTATTATTTTTATTAAAATAAATCATGAAGATAAAAAATAAATTTTAAATACAAATGTAATTAAATGAAAATTTTAATAATATGTAAAACTAAGGTCAAAATAGTTTTTTTAATTTTATAAAGATGAATTTTTACTTTTTTCTTTATTAAATAATATGTTGCTAATTTATATGTATTTATACCTAATAAATTATTTTATAATCCAATAGAAATTAAAAAAGTATTAGATCATGATGTATTTTTACCATAATACTTATAAGATTATCATCATTATCATCATCATCGTCATCATCATCATCACCACCACCATCTTAGTGGAAGACCCTATTTGTACTTCCATGCAAAAGATGCGATGACTAGCCCAACCATTATGCCCAATACTATAAGTTTATTCTTTCGGCCTTTTCGAGGAAGTCCATGTACTCATAGGAGTATGCAGATACTCGCTGACCAAGCGCGTTGTATAAAAATGTCTTGCTATGTCAAATATTTCACCCGAAGGTTGTTTTGTTTCCCCTCTCCCTCTAAATTCTCTCTCTCCCTTGTCTCCCTTCTCAGTCTCTCTCTCTCTTTTTCTTTGTTTTGTATCTGATCGCTTCTCGGATTTTCTCGGTGACATTTCTCACCTACCAAGCAGCTTCCTAAGGATTTTCTTCACCCTCGGGACGTAATCTCCAACGATCGTTGTGATTTCCATTTCCTTTTGGCTACCGATCTCTTCTAATATGTCACTGTTCTACTGCTACGCGATTGGACCACTGCACTTAACCATTTCATATGTGTAAATTCTATATCAATGTATATTCACACGTTCTTGCGAGTGGGAGAATTCACAGCGCTTTAAGTTCCATTTTTCTCTGCCTTAAAATGGTTTTTGTGTAATGAGGTAATCCCAATTTCTGTTTTGCTCTGTTAGGTGGCATCGAAAATCTGTGATGGGGCTAGCAATGAAGGAGGATCAGGAATCTCTAATCAATGATGGTGAAAATTCAAAATTGACACAACATCTGTGCTTCCTCGCTAGATGGATTTATATATTTCTTAAGGGAAATAGCTGAAGTATGTTCAACACATGTTAGCGATTTTGTTAGATGGATTTTGAACTATCTGCTATTGCTCAAATCGTAGTATATTGAAATTGTTGAGTCGTAATTTGCAGTGTTTAGGAGGATTTAGAGTAGTGTAATGGGTCATTATCATGGAATATTTTAGAGTTTTGTTATTGATTTATTGGGTTAATGCTGTTTCATTTCTATTGTTAGATATGGCATAACTTTATCTTCTTCATTCTTTTTCTGTGGATTGTTTGTGTGACATATTGGGCTATTCCATTTTGATACCTTTCCTTTTCACCATGGAGCATGGTTAATGCTTATTATAGGTTTTCCCGTCTCTGTGGATGGCAATTGCAAAATCTAACCTCTCTAATTCCATGGATCTTATGAAGCAAGATGGAAATGATTCTCTAGATATGCTCATCAGGCAGGCAGTTGGAAAGGAGCCCTTTCTTTCCTTCCCAAGGCCTGAAAATAATCCAGTCCAGTTGTTCCAACTTCTCCATGCCTTTGATCAGCCAGGTATTACTGAGCCCTCTTGTAGCTCATGATTTTGAATGGATTATGCGCATGCACTGATCACATTCTTGCCAGTTAATGTTTTTTATGATGTTATTGGAAATGGCATTGGGCAAAGTGGACTAGGTGTCTACAGTTACTTGTGACCCCTTGTTTGTCATATTATTGCTTTGAGTTTTTCACCTTAATAGATGAATACATGTGATCTTAATTGTGATTGCTGGGACTTTATTTGACGTTGTAGACGTTTCATCTTGCTTCTCATTTCCTGTTTTTGTGGCAGAGCTCCCAGGTTAGCCATTGCTTACCCCTTTGAAGGTAAAAATGTAGAAGTGTGATAAGTGCTCGAGGGAATTTTGTTCACCTGTTAACTACAGAAGACAACCGCTTGCATCGGCGTACAAGAAAGACTGACAAGGTTTGCTTAGTTGGGAACTGATGCTATAATCTTGATTTGATTTCTTCCACAGTCCCGATTGCTTTCATCTTGACTTCACTTCACATTTAGTTTCTTTTTGTGTGGAGTGTTTCTGAATATGGTTTTCCATGTTATCCAGGATTCTGGCAAAGATAGGGACATCCTGGGAGCCTTCTGGGATGAGGTAAGTCCCCTCTAATTGCATTTTTATTGCTTATTGGAGTATATCTTCCCTTTTGTGAATGTGTCTAATCTTCTTGGTTGTTTGCAGCTCTCAATAGATGAGGTGAAGGAGATTCTCTCATTGAAGGGAGTGATGATGGAGGTGGTATTCTTTTCATCAATGCATTCCTCTGTCTGTAAAAGCATGTTTTACCTGTGAAAACACTTTGTGGACATCTCATCTGAGATGAACTAGGCATAGCAGGTTATGTCTTGCCAATGTTTTGTTCCATTGTCGTTGGTCACATTTTATCGAAGGTCTCACTCTTTATTATCAACATGTTGTTTCTTTGAAGGTGTGGTACTATATATATTTGAGCATCTTTTTGTAGTATGCTTCGTAGAAGTCCAATGATTTTGGTTAATGTTATATAATTATCTTCACATAACGAACTTAAACTAAAAGCAAAAGCAAGCTTTTGAGCTCAAGTGCTATCCTGTCTGGATTCTCATTCTTTGCGAGCTGAACAACTATCATACCTACACTTGCATACATCCTTTCATGTCTGGAACTGTTTTCATGACTCGGTGTTGGTTGGTTCATCCATGCTGTACATGGCCTGGTTGGCTGTCACACTCTATTTTTCTATTGCTTCATATTGTGTTTGGGTTTTTGCAGGAAGTATCTGGGTCATCTGTTGAGACAGCATTAATGACACTTACCCAAAAACCAGGATTCACTGCCACGCCACAATATTATCTGACCTTTTGGTATAGATTTCATCTTTCTTTGATTCGTTCTCTCTTTTTCGCTTTCCCAATAAAACCTTCCTAAATTTATCCTACAACTGACACATATGTCAGGGTATTTATTATCCAGGCTAGACCATCTAGATTTCCAGTGTCTTCGCAAGAACTAGAGTTGGAGGACTTCCCATAATCTCGGCTTATCATTTGTGTTTGTTTCTTTTATGTACAGATTAAACTTAGCTTGCTGACAAAGATGCAGAAGCATTGCGGTGCCAGAAATTACTGGTTGAAGAGGAAGAAGCCGCTCAAAGAAGGTGTAAGCTCATAGCATCCCCTGAACCTGCAAATTTCATTAGACCATCGCTGAACCGGAGGTCCTGCTCTGAACTAATTCCCTTACATTGACTTTCATTGATATTAATATATTATCATCATATTTGGAGCAGACAAACTGAGGTCTTGGAGAGGAGGAGGAGGAGGAAGCTCAGGCAAAGAGAACAGAGGACTCCAAGGAAAGTGGGAGCACTTCATCAGAGGAACGACAAGATCCAGATTGTCTGTGGATTCTGATACTGAGGCGATGCTATTCTGAGAGGATTCTTCGGAAGCAAACGGTGGTGCAAAGACTGCGAGCAACCAATCCGTGGAGGACTTCGACTGAGGTAAACTATGTTCCTAAACGGAGGGTCTTCGACTGAAAATTGTTTTAGAGACTTTTTGAGAGATTTTCACTAATCTTTTCCAAGTGAAAATTGTTTTTTTGTTGGTTTTATGAAAAGAAAAAAAAAAATCTGCTCGTCTACCTCGTAAATAGTGCAGACAACGACAAGACACATATGGGCTCTGCTTTCCCACCACGTCCCCATTCTTATCTCTCACCGTCCGCCACGTGTCTCTCCCTTACCCCAAGTTTCTCCCTCATTTTCCCAGGAAAATTTTTTTGGTTGAATTTTCCCAGGAAAATTATCAACCAACCATATTATTTTCTCCCCAACCAAACAAACGATACAGAGACGAAACAACGGGCGAGATGTCTGGCGGTGTCCGTCCTACTTACGACGACATCACCCTACCACGAGAAGAAGAAGTAGAAGAAGAAGAACGCACACACCTTCACCACGAAACCTCCACCGGCAAAACATCCTCCGCCGCCGCCGGCGGGCTCCTCTCTTTCCATCAATTGAATTCTCTCGCCATCATCGTTGTCCTCTCAACGAGCGGCCTCGTCTGCGTCGACGACTTGGCCTTCGTCCTCTTCTCACTCGTCTACTTCATCTTCCTTTCCAGATCAGTTTTCCCTCCCAAAACCCCCAAAATCGACGGCCCTCTCACAAGCCCTAGCAACAAGACGTTCCGTCTCTACGTCGCGGCCGCGGGAATCGTCGGCCTGGTGATCCCGATCTGTTACATCTGCCATGGAGTCTTCGAGGACGACAAGGTCGGGATTCGCGCCGCGGCTCCTCACGTGTTCCTCCTCGCTAGCCAGGTGTTCATGGAGGGCGTTGCCTCCAGGCGCGGGTTCTCCGCCCCGATGCGAATCCTGATCCCGATCTTCTACAACGCGAGGAGGATCCTGACGATCGTGGAGTGGCTGAGGGGAGAGTTCACAAAGGAGACGCCGGAGTTCGGGACGATTTCACGGCGGAGGATGTTGGCCGGTAGAGCTCTGGCGACTGCGAACATGGCGGTTTGGTCATTCAATCTGTTTGGGGTGCTGTTGCCGGTTTATCTCCCCAGAGCTTTCAAGAGGTATTATGAAGTGAACAACAAGGACGATTGAACCGGTTTTTGTGTTTAACTGTCCGGTTTAACTTATACCGTAACGTAATGGGTTTAGTTTTCGGTTTATTGTTCAGATCTTTGATGTGGAACCGGTTTAGGGTTGGTTCTATTGTTCAGCTTTGGCTTTCATTTCGACGCTACGGTCTATGTTCCAATTTCCAAATACGCACCTTTTGTTAGCTACGTGAATCAATTTACTTTGTGATGACTTCAGTTCATAGATTATTGCTCTAAATACCGAAATGATTACTCAAATGTAGGTGCGGTATTTCAGCTTTTGGTTCGGATTCGATTTTTCCGGTTTAATTTTATTAGATTCTGTGTGGCGTTGGGTTTTGATAATAAAATTTTGATTCATAAAAAAAAATCGATTTTTTTATGATTATGATAATTGGTTCGGAGTTCGGCTTTTATATTGGATTTTCGTTTAGCGATTGATTACGTGTTATTTATTTCGAATCGGTTCAGTATATATACAATCGAATTGGTACAATTTCAGACATAATACGAAATATTCAAAGGGAACCGCAATCGCAACGATTTGCTTCTCGTGACCCCGAGCCAAACCAAAGGAGAAGGGGCCGGGGTCGATGTCAGCGGATGAGGAGGAGACCGAGGGAGGTGACGAGGAGAGTGGAAGGGAGGCCGAACATGAGATGTTTCCAGAAGGTGAGGGTGTAGCCGAGGAGGTGAGGGGCCCGTCCTGCCTGCTCGCACACTATGAGGTTGGCCGCCGAGCCCAGCAGGGAGAGGTTCCCGGCCACCGTGCTCACCCACGCCACTATTAGCCACGCCCTCTTCACGTCTTCTGCCCCTGCCGAGGCAGCCACTCTTCCTCCCAGCAACAGCACTGCATTCTTGCCGAGTTAGGGTTCGGTTTCTTCATCATATCAACTTAGAGAGGTATTAGGTGTTATTACCTGTGGGTACGTTGGAGGCGACATTGGAGAGGACAAGGATCACGACAGCAAGAACCACTGTCCCGCTTACACTGTCTATCTTCGCCAACGGTTCCATCAGATCCCACAGCGCCGTCGGGATCCCTGTCTTGTTGAATCCTTCCACCGTTATGAACATTCCGCAGAAGAATATCAGCAGCGAATACGACACCTGCACATGTTAAAGCCGTCCATTACCCACACTTTCAACCTCACATTCATCGTACGAGTAAGCGTTTAGGGTTTAGAACTCAAGAGTTTAAGTTTTAGGGTTTGCTGTGTCATAGTCTACTACCTTCTCTAGGGAAGGCCTGGCGTCTTGGAAATCGAGAACCACGAGGGCGAGAGCAGCTGTGACGGCGGTCCAGGACATGTTCAGACCCATCAGCAGAGCTATGAGCATTCCAATGGTGACCAGATAAACGCAACACTTCCATAGTTTTCTGCTCCATTTGGTAGTGTATACTCCATGGCAATCACCGGAACTCAATTCCACTGATGAAACACTCCTTGATGATGCCGAGTTAATGCGATCCCCTCTCTCAGAAGCTTCGTTCACTGTCTCTCTCGACGCATTTGAAGGACGGTTTGTTTCGCTCTCGCCCGAAACCCTAGCCGTTCTGTTTCTTAGATTCATCTCTTCAGAGTCGAACGAGTTAAGATGTGGTAATGTAGCTGGCGAAAACTGATGGGACACGACTTCCTCCTCGGCCACGGCTTCAGGACAAGCTTCCTCTTCGTCCTTATGATCTGACAACAACTTCCAATACATACCGAGAAGAATCAAAGCATTTACGCAGATACCAGCTAACGTTGCAGGCAAAATCCCAAGGAGAAAATCCCAGAAAGATATCTTGCTCTGCACGGCAATGACAAGATTCTGAGGGTTCCCAATCGGAGTAGCTGCAGAACCGATATTCGCACTCGAGGCAAGAGCCAGTAGAAACGGATGAGGCGGCAGATTCTTTTGCCTCGCGATCTTCAGTACGAACTCAGTCAACACCACACAAGAAGTGTCATTGGTGAAAAGGGCGCTCGAGATCGCAGAGATCAGACAGATTCGGCAGAGCAAGTCCTTGGATCCTCTGCTCTTCCATGAAAGCAACTTCCCCAAGTACTTGAACATATCAGCTCTTTCGAGGTACGTACTAACGACCATTGTTCCGAATAGAAGTCCAAGAATCGGGAGATCGATGGCGGAGTAAGCTTGTTCTGGACTTATGACTTGGAATATCACCATCAGAACTGCACCAAGAAGGGAACCTGCGGTTCTACCGATCGGTAGAAATGGGACAGACGGAAAAACGGCTAAGACCCAGAAAACCGCAAAGACGAAAGAGCCTAAAACCAGCTTCACAGTGGGAGCCATCGCCATTTTCGGAGGTCTGAACTTAGGGTCTGTGTCAACCAAGTCAGTTTCAGAGTTTTCTTGGCGGGGAAGGTAAACCCTTATCGGCCACTTCCCAGATCTTGTCGTATGATTCCTGTAAGAATCTTTGCTGTTCAGGACCAAAACATAAAAAGAGGGCAGTTGAATTTGATGTTAACTGTTTCATCAGATAAATGAAATCACTGGAGTAACGAACTGAAACTGTTCAACGTTGTTCGTGTTCCTGAAATCGAATCCCACAAACTCCGAAGCAAAACAGGAACTATTAAAGGATTCTTTCAACAAAAATATGTTTTTTTTTTCAAAAATCCAAAGCGAAATTCCAAGTCTTTCGATCTTATTAATTAAGCAGATGGGTCTTACCTTGGTAGTGGGGGATAAGATCCAAAAGCGAAGAACAGAAAGGTTTGTGAAATCCTTCGTTTGAAGTTTCTGGGTTCCTTTACGAACCCAAACGGTCAAGGTTACGAATTTATTACGAAAGAAGACGACACGTGTCCGATGACGGAAGTTCTTCTCTGTCTCCTTCTTCTTCCTCTTGTTTGTCGTCGTCTCCATGTATAATTTAGAATCATATCTCCTTATGTTCTGTCGTTTTTTATGATGAGCTCAACTCGATGACAATTGAACAGACCAATCTAATAATCAGTAGATTCCGATATTATTTGAAGAACACAAACTAATATGAAATAACGGTCGGTGTTTTTCTTTAGTTCCCAAAAGTCAAAAGCGTGATTTCATTAATGCTTGTTTTGACGAAAATGAACAAAAGAACAAAAAGAAAAGAAAACGATGGGTTCTGTAAATTGGAGTCCACATTATGACGACTTCTCATCTCGACGTTAATTTCATTGAGAAACGTATTTGAGATGGGTATAATATCAAAACTACTCTTATTTGTTAAATGTAATTTAGAGTAATTTTTTAACCTATTTTTTTTTAACTAGTTTGATTAGTAAATGATGGTTACACCGGTCATATAATTTTAACGATACAATCAATATGAATAGTTTGATCATCATGCAATTTTATCGGTGTGACTACTGTTTAAAATGATCACATTGGTTATACGAAAAATGATACATGGATATCATCTCGACAAAGTAAAGATATTTTTGATAAAGATGCTATGGCTGGTTTCTTTTCCATGGTGTGTATTTTAGCGTTGATATCTAAAAATTGTAGGGTTATCTAATTTTAAATTCGAATGGTTCAAATCATCTTGAGATGTATCCGAGGGTGTGGACGAAACGAGATGACTCAGGCGAGGTCACGATGATGATTTAGACGATGGAAACCGGCTCAGATATCCAAGAATTATGATCACAGAATTCGAATTCAAGCCCGATCGCCGTCCACGCCTAGTCTCAACTTCACCCTGCCCTGTTTTCGGATACCCAGATCCGGTCTAAAGTACCACAACAAAGTTTGAATAACATTGACGCATTCATGCGGTCGGATGGAAAAGATGATTTCAGAACACGGGCTCTATTCTATCACATGAATGAATATATCGACACAGAAGAAAAGGGTTTTCTACCCACATGTCTGTGGTCGAGTGGTACCTGAACTGGAAGTGAGGGTGTTCCTCCTCCAGGTCAGGGGTTCGAATTCAGGCATGCGGGGAGGGAGAGGCATAGCCAAAGGCTGTGTGTTCAAAGGCTGCTCCCGGGCTCAGGGAGATGTAGGTTGGGCCGAAGGCCCAGGTGAACTTCCTGTTTTGACAAAAAAAAAAAAAGGGTTTTCTATTCAACTACAAAGAGAGAAGGAAGTCGACACACCCCACCAAATATTTGTATTAAGTAGTATACGGAAGGCTGTGTTTAGTATAATGAAGAAATCTAGTTGAAGCAGATTATTATCAAAGAATGCCCCTATTCATTACCATAATCAGTTACGTATACCACCGCAATCTTATTATATATATTCCCATCACTACTATACCCTTTCTGTATATTTTGTTAGACCGAATCTTGAAACACTTACCTGGTTTGTTAGCCGTTTTTGTGACTTTATGATCGGAGAATTTCTCAAGCTTAGCTTACACCAGAGTGTAAACCCGGGAAAAAACTCCAGTTGTTTCCGGGGCTTTCGCCTTTCCCTGAGACCTTCTCGTTCGCCCACCACTCTGACCTAACTGCTGCCTTCTCCGGGATCTCTTCTTTTCTGTTGTCGAAGTTGAATTCTTTGCTCGATCCTACCGAGAACGATCGTAGCCTTTGAGCCTGTTCACTTTCTGTTTCTCCATGTCCTTTCTCAGACATATTTCCACATGTTTCCCCATGGCTGCTGGTTCGTCTGTCTAGAACTGTTTCCTCTGTCTCGAACTGGTTACTATCTAACCCAGACCTGCTTAACTTGCTCGCTAGACAACGAGCTACATCTTCGCCAGTCAGCTCGAACGAAACTCTGTGATCTACTGCTATTTCCTCATGTCTAGACCCCGACCCGTGATCTGAATTGGCTAGTGATGCCACCTCAGAGATCTGATTCTCCATGAAAGTGCCTTCGTGAGGTGCAGGCCATACGCCATCGGGTGTCATAGTTCCAGAACCAAGTCTTGAAATCCCAACAGCACTCGGTGTCACGGCACCAGACCCCAACCTTGAGAAGCCTCCCCCGTCAGGGGTCAGAGCACCAGAACCCAACCTTGAACCTTGCCCAAAAGGAGTAATAGATCCAGAACCAAAGAACTTTGGAGGTACATCCACACGGAAATTGACGATGGGATACTTTCTTGGGTAAGGAGAAGATGTACCAGAGTTTGAAACCACAGAGCCAGGGGATATTAGATTACCGCCAGGGCTCCCCGGGTACACATGATGAGATTTAAACTCATAGTGTGACGACGAGAACTTTTGATTCATCCCGCCGCTATTCCTCCGAGCTCGCTCTAGCGATGATGTCAGCAACTGAGCAAAGGGCACTTCAGGGGAAGAAGGGGTAGTCATGTGAACTGATTCGGGAGGAGGGGTGAAAGGTGCAGTGGAGGGTTCTGTTGTGAAGGCAGAGAATATGGGAGGAGTGACTGGTTGAGTTTCATGTGCATAAGGACCCGTAGCAAATGCCGATGAAGGTTCACATGGGGAATATGTATTGACGGTGAGGGAAAGCAGACCGGCGGGGGATTGAGTCACCGACGGAGGATCAGATTGCAGAAATGACACAGGAGATGAAGGAGGGGCTATAAAGGGAAGAGCAATTGGAGTTGAAGCTGTCGAGTTCTGGATTGTAGCCACCGGAACTCCAGGTGCGACCGGCTCTGGGACGAGCACAGCATGACCAATCCGTTTATTGTTCTTTTGGGATCCAAAACAAGAGTAAAGGCTCAAGCAGCTTCTCCATCTTCTCTTCTGTATCCAAGCAGATAAAGCAAGATTCTTTAGTTACAGAACCAAAATAACTCTCTTTCCTGACAAAGATGATAACTTTGCCACACGAACCATAGAAGAGAAATGATCAACAATCATCTTACAGTATAGCATTTCAAAAACGGCGAATGGAGAAGATATATCAAATGATGAAAAGGAAATCATCTTAATCAAAACCATATTTCCTTTGACACCATGAAAATCATTCATGACCTTTAAAGCCAATCGAGAGCAAAACGTCCATATCTCTCTTATCCTCTACACTCAAATCCCTCCAGACCAAAGCTTCCTGATATCAAATCGTAATCAAGAGGAAACAAAGAGATAACGCTCAAAGCAATGAAATCTGGAAAATTTCGCTGAAAATTTTGAGTTCACCGCTTAAATCTCACTTTGATGGATAATTCTGAGATAGGAAAACCGAAAAAGGAAACATAGAAATGAACACGAAACCCCGATCCAATTCCGGGTCTTCTTCCATCTTCTCGTCGCCACTAATAAAGTAACACAGAGCCGAGCATAAATCTAGCAGAATTAGTAACTGATTAAAGCAAAAAGGTAAAATCATTTCCTCCTCGCGTTTCTAATCCAGATCACGCACCAAAGATCCAGAAATTCTCACTCAGCATCAATCATTTTCTCAGCAACCAAACAGAAGCTTCAAATCTCGTGGATCACGATTCATAACTAAAGAAACCACCTAAAAAAAAGCAACGACACTGACCCACAACCAGAAACTGAACACATTCGACCTGAATTCACACAGAGAAGAACATAGCTCAACATTCATAACTAAAGAAACCACCTAAAAAAAAGCAACGACACTGACCCACAACCAGAAACTGAACACATTCGACCTGAATTCACACAGAGAAGAACATAGCTCAACAGTCCCTCACCCGCCGTCGGCTGGACGCGGGACTCGGCGGAGACGATGGCGGTTGCGGCAGCGTTCACCGTCTCGACGGTATTGTTCACGTTCCTCATCTCCGATTCACCAACAGTCACATCCAGATTTCGTGCTCACACACTTCGATCTCAGCAAAAGCCAGAGAAGATTTTCCCGAGAAAATCAAACGGAAAAAAAAATCCGCAAATATAAAATAAAAATTATGGATTGGAAAAAAAAAAACTGGGACTTTATTATGGCGGATGAGCCTCTCGCTCTCCTCAAGGGGCCCAGTCTCTCTCCGGTCGTTATCTTTTCCAGTTTTCATTCAATTTTCCACGAGTCTGCCACGTCATCCATATACCATAGCTGGGTCCCACGCGCTTCTCCCCCACTTATTTTTTTCGTTAAAAATTTATGCGCAATTAATGGTTCTTCACGTTAAAATTAATAAATAATAATATAATAATAATTATTATTACAATAGTTGGAAAAGAATAAAATGTGAGGGGAGTAACGCATTTTAGTAAAAGACGTAATTGCCCTCATGATTTACCTAATCTACGGTTATGCTACTGAGTGACGAAGAGCGTGGCAAATACTGCGCCGCTCTGTTCTTTCGCGTGGATTTCCGTTCGTTCGCGCAATTCTCGTGAGTCGTCTATCCCTTTTTTTTTTATTTTTTATTTTAATATTTAACCATATATGACAGCAAAAAAATTATATATACATATATTACATCTCATAATATGTCCATAACAATACAGTAGTATAGGCCTAAAAAACGAACCTTATATTATATTAGTCCATTATTGTACATACTAAAAATTAAAAGTCAAATCAAACTCCAAAACATAATTGAATCCCGAAAAAATTGATTGAGTATTATATCCTTTAATCTCTGGTTAGAATTCGAATATTCTTAATCTCTTCATCTGTAAATTGATAAGTGAATTATGAATATTTTAGATTGGTTTACATTTTTCGTATGGTTTGTAAATCATCATATGATAGATGGTGTTTATCCAAACATTCCAAGAATAATGGTTACGAATTTTCAAGTTAAAAAAATATTGGATCGACTTTCCATTAGATAGTGTGATTATTTTAGTTTCTTATGACATATTTCAGTTATAAATTGTATTTTTCCACATATATATAATTTTCATGACATATATATGTATATGTATGTATGTATCTGTGTTGGTGGTCTTTTATCTTCTTTTGTGTGGTTGAAGCAGCATGAGATGGAATTATGAGGGTCAAACGGTAGGAGAAAATACGTGGACCGTCCGATGAGTTGACCAAACGCGTGAGACGGAAACTGATCACTTATGACGTACTATTGTGACCGTTCGATCGCGATGGAATATAAACATGACTCTATCTGTAAATTCACGTTTTTTTAATTCCAAAAACATTTGAGTGTCGACAATTATTTATAGCTATTTATTATTTAGAACATCTTATTTCATCCTTGTTCTTAGGCCTCGTTTAAATTTGATACATGATTGTAATTTTATATTTCTTTTGGATTTTTTTACGAAATTTTGTTATCTTACAATTATTTTGTCCAATATAATAAATTCAAAAATTACGAGTACGAAGTTGGATAATAATAATAATAATAATAATAATAGTTTAAAAAGGAGGGGTAATAAAGTGGGGAAAAGTGGCGCACGTGTGCACAGCATCTAGTGGGATGGATGGATTTTCGTGTACCCCTCGTGCGTTCCTCCGACCGTGACTCCTCTCCCAGTTTTCCTTTTCACTTGTTCTATAAATCAAAAGGTCCCTCTCTCTCTCTAACATTTAGATATTCCAATAATTTTTTTTTTTATAACATGTAAGTTTATTGTGTCTTTGACTCGAATATATCTTTGATCGAAGAAATCCGTATAAATATCCTTTTCCAAATGAAAAATCAAATTCAGATTAAAAAAGATGTTTGCTCTCTTCCTTATTCTTTATTAGAACACTCAATCTTATATTCTAATAAACTATATTCAAAATTTAAAATGATTAGTTATATTAATTTTAAATTAAATTTACGTATTTTGTTTCAGAAAAAAATCTCAAATTAATAAATAAAATTTTAAAAATCATAATAGATATACAAATTCTAAAATTCACACATAACTTCAATAACTTTTTCTAATTAACCCTAAATTTTTTAAAAACAATAAAATTTAATCTTGAGCTTTTAAAATAATTTATAAAAATTATCATAAAATTAAATAAAACTTTTAAATTATTTTCAAAAAATAATGTTTTTTTTTTAAAACAGTATAAAAGTTTAGGTTTTAAAGTAAAAGATAACATGAAAAAATAATGTTGAATTTATTTTTTTAAAATTAGTTTTCTACCTAAACCTTAATGAATCATGTGAATGAATTGTGCTAAATATTTTTTCTAGTTAAAAAATAATTAATATTAATATGGAATCATTTCAATATATATAATAATAACAACAATGATAACAATAATAATTGATCGAGGTCGATATTCACCTTTTTTATCATTGACTTTGAAAATTGCTGCTTTATTACCTCGGTACTTTTAACTTTAGCGGATTTATTTGTTATGGGTGTGCCTGATTAGTAAGGACACATTCTTAAACATATGTCATTAACAGTGATTATTTCTTGTCAAACTACTTTTGTAACTTTTTAACTCGGTTGCTTTTCTTTTTTTATTAATTAGAAACAAAAAAAAATTAAGATTGATTTCTCAACTAGGGATATGGTCATTTCGGTTATTAACTGAATAACCTAACCGAACCGAATAAGATATAACCGTACCCGAACCGAATCCGACATCATATCCGAGCGGTTATGATTTCCTTAGACCCAAAAAAACTGAAACCGAACCGAATCGAATCGAATAAAAAATAACCGAAAAAACGAGAAAAAGCCGACAATTTCTTTGAAAAACTGAACTTTTTACTGTAATCGAACCGAACCGAATCTGACCCGAAAAATAACCGAACCGAACCGAAATTTATATAAAAACCGAATGGTTATAGTTTTTCTATAACCGAAATAACCGAACCCGAATATAATCGAACCGAACCCGAATTGGCCACCCCTATTCTCAACACATACTAGGGTTTTATTTCATTTCCTCAAATTTTAACTGACCAAAACGTTCTAAAATTTACAAGATATGTGTTTAAAACAATTGTGTGAATGATAATGTGTATTATATATTTTAATTAGAGCACATACAATAACATTTTTTATTATAATGAAAAAATAATATCTAAAAAGACAACTAGAATGCTAAAACTTATTCACATTATACCGAGAGCAAAACTTTATCAATACTGGTGTAAAACCAAAGATGATAATTATAATATTTTTTTAACAACTTAGTGGATAAAGTAGGTTTAATTGGATATTATATTGATGTATTAGACATAATATACTTACTCCGTACCTAACTCAGGTTTGTGATCCACAAGCATTCACATGGTTATCTACTTAGAAATTGGACATGAATTTAAAAACAGTGATAATTAATTATTTTATCCTATATTTACATATTAATTTAAATAAGAAACGCCTTGTATCAAATCTCTCTCATATTTATCATACAGTTTTGTCGTTATTATTCGTTTCTTTAGTATTTTTGTGTACCATTTATTTCTTTTTTTTCGTGTATTTAAAGAATTATCAAACAAAAAAATCGAAAAAGAGATTTTTTACTACATACATTCAGGCATTAGTTAAATTAGATGAGAATTGACGAGGGATATTGTTTTTGTTGATCATTATAATATTTGTTGATATTATTTTAATAAAATTATATGAATTATTTTTTTGATAAAAATAATATATTTTATTAGTTTTTATAATATAAAATTATATTTTTCAAGTAAATTGATATTTATTATATTTTTTTATAATTATATTTTGCAATTTATCTATTACTGTTTTATAAATAAATAAACCTCATTTTATCAATTATTAATTTGTTTAGATTTCTTTATTTTACTAAAGTATTTTCTTTATTTGTTTAACTTAAAAAAATTGCTTCCAGTGTTGAGAGGTTTTATCGAATTTTTATTATATTATATTCCAACGATACTTTATATTTTTATAACAAATTTCATAATAAATAGATAGAAAAATATCAATGAAAATTGTAAATAAAAATATAGGAAATAAAATATAATCATTTTTAATAATTTAACTACTATATTTGAAACTTATAGATGACCGGATCAACGATTAGTATAATATAAAACTAAATTGATTTAAAAGATTTAACTAATCCCATATATAAAAAAGGTTTCTATATTCGTAAACTACATTAGCTTTAGATTATAATAAAGATAATATCTTGTGAGATAAGAAGAATATCTTCATATCATTTGTCATCCAATATAAAATGCTATAGGAATATATGATTAAAAATGGCCCTACTTCTAAAAGTTTTAGACTGAGATTCTAAAAATCATTATTGGGTTATGGACATGAAAGTAGGAAAAACGTTTGTTGATTAGAGAAAACAAAATTAAGAAATTATTGGTACGTGGGCCCTACTACTTCACTACATCTCTAAAGTTAAATTCCCCCAACATCCCACATGCCCCTCCTCTATCCTTTTTTAATATCTGTTCCACACACACATATATCTATATATATATATATATATCAATAATTAACCATGGTTAATCTTAATTAGTTGTCACAATGTTTCTTTTTCTTTTTTTTTCTGTATTTTTAAATATTTAAATGGTTTATATTATTATAGATGCGATTGATTTTACCGCTGTGATTATGATTTTGTGTGATAACGTTGTTAAAATATTTGGTATCGATTGTGGACGATTGGTAATGATTAGTTGATAAGTGATTGTTGAGGGTGAATGCAGTTGATTGCGATTAGAAATTAATAGTTATAAACATTTTCAATTGTATTTTTATGTAAATTATTAAAAAAAATAAGATTTTAAGATAATTTTTAAAATTAATTGTAATTATTTTTATATTATCATTTTGATAAAATTTTTTTTAATAATTTATAAATAATTAAATAAAATATTTTAAAATATAAATTTCATCAATTTAATTTATATTTAATTAAAAAATAATTTTATCATAAAAAGCATTAAAAATAATTATTGATAAATTTAACAAAACAAAAATTATATAATCATATCATACTACTATATTTTTTTAACTCAAATCATAATATCAAAAACAAATTTTAATTAAATATGAAAAAAGATCCTTACATCTTATAACAACCATAAATCACTACGAACATTGAAAACTTTATAAAACAGATTTTATCGAGTTTCAAGATATATATTACGTATATAAGCACATCGATCTTTCAAAACCCTATTTCATACATAAATATATAACATAAATTTTAAAAATATCCATAGGAACCATCGGAATATATATATATATATATATATGAAGGTGAATAAAGACAGAACAATTATGGCGGCCATGGATGACGTCAATGGTGATCAGCCAGTCGATGGTTTAAACATGAATGGAGATGTCGACGACGACGACGACGAAGATGATGATGATGATGATGATGATGATGATGATGATGATGATGATGATGATGATGATATGTTGCTTATGATTGTAGCTTTGCAACTGATGAAAACAGAGGTGGTTGTAGCCATTGGTGCACAACCTTTAGGAATTGCTCACATTATCTTCCACATTTCAGAAGAGCTCCATGTACCTCTCTTGTCATTTGGAGCCACCGATCCGACTCTCTCCTCCCTCCAATACCCTTATTTCCTTCGCACCACTCGGAACGACTATTTCCAGATTTACGTCATTGCAGGTTTCTGCAGATCATTCTTGAGATGAATTTCACGGGTCAATTAACATAATAAAAACATATTTCAGAAAGTCGAGACAAGAACATGATTCTTTATCAACCCATATCTGATTTTGGAATATATAGTAAGAGTATGAGAACCGATCCAGAACGTTCATCCTAATGTGAGATCGACAAACTAACCCAAAAAAAAATCGATCTCTATTTGCTCAAAAAGCTTATTTTAATATGAGATCGATAAACTAACTCACAAACACACTACAAGGAAACACGAAAAGGGTGACGCAAAAAGTGACGCAAATTTTGCGTCACTAAAAGGGTGACGCAGTAGTGACGTTTTTGTGACGCAAATAGTGACGCAAAAAAAGCATCACCAAATCGTCACTATTTAGTGACGATGTGGTGACGAAACAGGCTGCGTCACCATTTGGTGACGCAGCTATGACGCAAAACTGCGTCGCCAAATAACGCGCGGAAATTTCGTCACCCTTTCGTCACCCTTGCATCACTATTTGGTGACGCAATTGCGTCATTCATTTTTACTGACGCAATTTCATCACTAATATTGTGGTGACGAAATTGCGTCATTCATAGTGACGAAATTGCGTCACAATTTTCATTTTTGGTGATGCAATTGCGTCATTATTTGTTATTTTAGTGACGAAATTGTGTCACTCTATTTTCTTTATACCACACCACACCCTCATACACTCTTGCACCCGAAGAAAAAACTCAAAAAATAGCGTCGAGTAATAACAATATTTATTACTCAAGAAAATGGATGTACGAAAGAGTAAATCCTTCTACGGGTAATGTATCTACGCATTACCAAGAAGGATTGACTAATTTTTTTGGAGTTTGCAACAAATCAACATATTTAAATATAATAATATTTTTTTGTTTTTCAATGAGTTCAATGAGTTCCAAACGCGAGAACTGCGAGTGCAAGAAGAATTTTTCAATGAGTTCCAAACGCGAGGATTTCCAAGTTTCGGAAGCGGTGGCGGTGGCGACGGTGACGGCGATGAAGCCAATTACGACGGGGGAAATCAAAATTAAATATTTTATATTTTTTTGGTTTTGTAAATTAATTATTTAAAACTTTAATTATATATTTAAATATAATAATATTTTTTTGTTTTTTTGTTTTTTTATTTTATTTTTTAAATAGTGACGCAACATGGTGACGCAATTGTGTCACCAAATTGGTGTCGAATTGCGTCACCGACTGCGTCACTAAAAAGTAACGTATTTGTTCACGCAAAATTGTCACTAATAAATGACGCACTTGCGTCACCAAAATGCGTCACTAAATAGTGACGCTATTGCGTCACCAAAGGGTGACGACTTTGGTGACGCATTGCGTCACTAAGTAGTGACGCAGTTTGGTGACGCTTGTGCGTTATTTATTAGTGACGATGTTGGTTACGAAATTGTGTCACCAATTAGTCACGCTATTGCGTCACTTTTGTGTCACCAATTGGTGACGAAATGTGTGGTCACCCAGGCGTCACCAATTGGTGACGCTTGGTGACGAAATCGCAAATGGTGACGGTGCAATTGGTGACGATTTTTTTGCATCACTATTTCGTCACCCTTGATGACGCAAAAATGCCCGTTGGTGACGCAAAATTTGCGTCACCATTTCCCTGTTTTTTTGTAGTGACAAAAACATATTTCTAAATCGAAATTTGTGAGAAGTATGAAAAGATGAAAACAAGTTTGTCCCTGAACTAAGAAGAAACCATATGATTCAAATAGACCTATAAGGAGAAATTGGATAAAAGAAAAACAAAATAAAGAAAAGAAACTATAGGATTCAAACAAACATACCTGGAGATGACTACGATGATGAGGAATGGAGAAGATTGATGTTCAATTCACGCGAGGGGAAACTTCACAAATACATAGTTTCTATTACAATTATTTTTTCGATATATAGGTAAAAGTCAATTATTTTTTCTTTTGAAAGATACATAACTTTTGATGCAAAATGACCCAATTATTCTTAGAATAAAAAGGACAAAATAACCCAACATCAATATATAAATAAAATAATCATTTTTAAAAAAAAGTGATCATCTCTCTTCCTATCGTGATTATTTTCTCCATTTTGCATCTCTATTCAAATCCACCATTGTTACTGTGCGAACATGATGAAGATGAGTTTTCACTTGAGATTTTCGCAAGTTTGAAGTTGAAATCAACTGAGAAGGTACAAATGTAAACCCATTGAGTTTTTTGGATTGTTAAAGTTTTAGAGTTTGAAATTTTCAAGATTAAAACTTGTATTTTTACAACGAAATTTGAATTTTTTGGAGTTGTCGAGAAATTGACAATATAATTTTGAGTTATAGTGATGATAGTTGTAGGATTTTAATGATTCTAGAAGTGGAGTATGAAATTTTTGTCGTAATATAATGAAATATTCTGAAATATTCAATAACAGATATATGTTATGTTTTTTAACAGGGTCATGAATATTATAGAAGATTGTTACACATCTGTTTCTTTCCGCTACGATGGTATTTATTCCCCTTGAACATCATTGCCTATATCCTCTTGGTTCTTCCTCTTTCTCTACTTCTTCTCCTTTTTCTTCTTCTTCTTCCTCCTCATTCACTTGTCTTTTTTTTCTTGGTTTCTCTTTTTTTAGGTTTCTTGGCTGAAGCAGAAGCTTTTCTTTTGTTGTGTTTCTTGATCATCGGAACTACGACGCGTGATTTCACGTCGTCCTCAAGTATATCGGCCTAACTCACGACATTTGGAATTTTGGTCAACCTCTTCATCCATTTATCAACAACTTCATCTTTGTTAACTTTGTTTAATTCAACATTTACAACCAGTTGCATTTCTTCCATGCTTACCATTAGAATGTTGTCAATGTTCTGAAACGAATGTTAAAACAAATCAATATATCTATTGTGTACATTAAAACTTATGATTTACGACTGACAAACTATTTCATTAAGATACATAAAAACTCTTAAGTTCAGTTGTGTACATGCGCTTTGTTCATCTTTGCTAACCCTTGTTTCATACCATATTTTCTATTTGGTATAAAACACTTTCTGTACATATGCAGACAGGTTGACATAACATTTCCTCTCGATGCCACATCACTGTACCATCCACCATGACGAAGTCTAAGAATAAACTCGAAATGCAGCATCTGCAATTTAAACCACACAACATTAATATTGCATTTCCTCATTCTCTCGTTTCATCACTCTTTAATTTATTTGTTTTATTTAAATCACTTATCGTAAGTGAAATTATGAAATCTGGTAGGTTCCATTGACTGACCGATTTTCTATGCCCATTCAAATAATTGAACACATAACTCAGAACATTTTCAAAGGTGAATGTTCTCCAAGAAAATGCTTTACAGGCCTCTGTATCGTTAACAATCCTCATCAAAAATGAATTAAGGTCTTCATTGTGTTGGTGCCCTATATATGACATAACTAAACAACATCAAATAAGTCGTCTTATATCTGTCATGTGCTTCATCTATACACAATTCACCATACTTTTTTGGAACATCTATTTTGAAAACTTTCTCATAACTTTCCTCCCCAAAATGCTTTCCGTAGAAATCAGTTCCATCGAGTTCCTCCAAGTTCTCCGATAATGGATTACAATTCAGGCTCGAAAGAACTGTATGCTCCCACAATGAGTACCAAATTGGTACTCAATTAATATAGAACCATAGTTCATTATCTTTCTTCGTTCTAATAGTTCAATTGATGAGTGCTACTATTAAACTCAACCTCAATTTTTGCTTCTTTTTCATGTGAAAGATATGCCTTAGTTGCGATCGTTGTGTGAAAAATTCAAGCTATTCAACGGTCATAAGTTTTTCTAAAAAATCCTCAACTTCTATATGGAAACACTTTGATGATACCTTTACTGATATAGTATTCATATCATCAAACTCGTAATAGAATTCTGGTTTGGAGATTTATCAATTTGCAATAAAAACGAGTATATCCAAATGAAATGAGATTTATACCACAACATAAGTATGAGATGTAGAGGCTACCCAAGAAGTTTCGCTGAAAAACTCATTCGTACGCTATTGGAGCTGGAATTACCGCGGCTGCTGGCACCAGACTTGCCCTCCAAAGGATCCTCGTACCCGTTTGAGGAGTTTTCTCGGGAATATGCGGAGATCACAACAATTTTGCAATTTTAATTTTACAATCTCTTGCTATATCATTTCGTTTTCTACCTTCTATTATTTTTACCTTCTGTGTGGAATCAACCAAACCCTAAAAATAAAAAATCAAGACCTTAACCCTAAAAATTCACACACCAAAACGCTAAAATTACATATAATTGTAATAGGTTCGAGAATACTTACAATTTTTTCAGAAGAAGAACCTATTCTCCTCAATCTCCTAGACTCTTCTCTTTCTATCGGACTAGAAAAAGAAGTTTCATTGCCATTCGAAGTCACTGTTGACGAAGAATCTTCTTCACTAGAGGACGAACTTCTCTCCATTTTCTGGGTCTTCTTTTGATCGTCGCTGATTTTGGATTTATCTTCGATTTCTCTCCTTTCTCTCTTGCAAAATCGACAGACGAATGTGAAAAACTGAAAGCAAATGGGCTGTAATTTTTTTTTCTTTCCAAGATATATAGCAAGAAAAACTAGCGTATATATGTCTTTGTACTTATTTTCCACATGTTTATATTCATTAAGGGTATGCAAGTCTTTTCCAGTTTAAAGAGGGGTAAAATTGACTTTTAATAATGTATTCTAATTTAGGTGTGTATCGAAAAAATAATTGTGATAGAAACTGTGTATTTGTGAAGTTTTTCTTCACACGAGAGAGAGAATTGAGAGAAATTTAGTTTTTTTTTAATTTAATAAGGGTATTTTAGTAGTTTGATTAAAATATTAGAAAACTCACAAAAGAAAAGCAACGTTTTAATTCTTAAATATATGATTATAGACTTCTGGTTTAGTTCAATTATTTGAATATATATATATATATATATTGAAAAAGTTTGGACCCTCAAAGAGTAAAGGAAAAACTAACCAGTTCTATTCACTTGAGAAAAAGTCAAGTACAACTCACTTTTTGTTAGAGCTACTCAACACCCACTCTCACAATGAATTCTACCGATCAAAAACCTTACCAAAACTTAAACGCTCACCAAAGAAACGGAGATTTTTCGATTAGGTCTCCCCCTCAGATCCACGCCCAAACACTCACCAGAGGAAAGAGATTTGCCCAATCGGTCTCTTCCTCAGACACACACTCACTCAAAAGTGAGTTATCACTCATCAACAAAAAGACTCTCTTTTAGTAAAATATGCTTTGCTCTCCGTGAGAACTGATATGCACTTGCTCTCTCCTTTATATAGGTTCCTCCAGTTCGTCTTAGATCTCCACGAATTGATTTGATAGACTCCTCCTTGATTCTCTTTGATTTCATCTTTATCTCCAAGATCTCATCTTTATCTCTTGTTTGACTCTATCTCTTCAGCCTTTGACCTTACCTCCAAGATCTTATCTTTATCTCAAATCTCCTCAAATCTTATTGGCTTTGATTCTATCTTCATCTCTTCAAGTCAAACCCAAATTTCGTGACTATATCTCTTCAGATTGCTTTTCCTAAAATCTCTCCAAGTGGTTATCATTGAGTCCATCTCAATCTGTCTTTGACTTTTACTTCAACTCTCCAGATTTACCTCAAAATATTTCGAGTTGTATCTCGCCGGATTTCTCTCATGAACCTGCATTATCCACTTAACAACCAAAACAATACATGTGCAAATAATTGCACTAACAATCTCCCCCTTTTTGGTTATTTCAGATCATGCACACACACATAAAAATGTTCCCAATTCAGCACAACTTCGCATCAGGATTCGCATCATGATTCAGACATATTTGACTTTGATTCACTTAACAACACATTTCTCCACATTCACTGAGACAAGTTTGACTTAAATTTGAAGTAACTCTGACCACTTTGACCTTATCTTTTTCTTTTGTTCCTGTACGTTCTCAGTTCCATTGATGGAATCATTATCGTCTCATTAGAATCATCATCTATACATTCTCCCCCTGTGGGCATGTATGAAATAATCCAAAATCTTGAGTGAGAAGAGATTTAAGACACTTACCTGGCTTGCAGAATTTTGAATCTTCCTCTTGGATCTAGGAGTGCACACCTTTTGTCTCACCATTTTTCTGTTCAACACTTAAAAACAACACTCGCAGTAGGATAATATGAGTGATACCTCCTTTCTCATCACAAAATTGATTGCAAGTCTCTGATTTTTCAGCTCCACATTGTCCAATAACTTAGTCATTACTTCACCACTCAACTCAAATCCGGTTTATATATATATTTTTTTTGAAAATCAAATGAAAACACATGCGAGATTAATTGGGATCTTTCAAATTTTAAATCTAATAACATCATTCAGCAGATCATTAGAGCATAATGCTTGATCAGTTAAGTAATACCTCACTTTCCACCGAACACTTCACTGACTTTTCTCCCCCTGAACTTCTAGGACGTTGAAACCGAGCATGCAAGTTTCACCATTTAAGTCCAGACTATCTCACTGAGATATACTCTTGTAATATTTCAAATTACAGTGGAGTATGATGCATGAATATCATCTGCCCTTAGACCATCGTATAGACTGCATGTGGTTCAACTTAGACCCGAGTGATTCAATTTTCCAATCTACTCATATCAACTTTTCCTCCTTTCCTTTTTCTTTCTTTTTCTTTTTCCTTTTTTATCACTTTTTTTCTTTTCCTTCTTTTTTTTTGTCATTCAGGAGTACTAAGTCAAAAGAAGAGTATCAGGGGATGCTCATGCCATTTTTTTTTAAGTATACTTGGCATACCTGTCGAGTATCACTGACTCTCCTTCACAATCATTGAACCAAATCACTTTCGAATAGACACCATTAGAGATAAAATCAGATTTCTCCTAAACCAAAAGATTTTTTTTAAATAAAAAACAGACAAACCCATTCATATCAAGTGGTTTCGTAAAGATATCAGCTAATTGGCGTTCAATGAGTGCATACTCAATCAAAAGACTGCTCTAATTTGCTCTTTGAGAAAGTGGTACCGAATTCATACCTTCCACTTGAGTGTACCCTTGAGCCACTAACCTTGGTTTGTTGCGACTGATTCTTCCATCTTCATGCATTATCTTGAGGTAGTACTCATCATTCAAACCCTCGTGCATCTTAATAGATTCATCCTGCGAAATAAAGCACACAAACCTAGCCATATCTTGATAATTTAATCGAGGTTTGTCCCTTACCTGTCGTGGGTCATTCACACTTCCACGCACTTCGTGGCTATATCTCTTCAGATTGCTTTTCCTAAAATCTCTCCAAGTGGTTGTCATTGAGTCCATCTCAATCTGTCTTTGACTTTTACTCCAACTCTCCAGATTTACCTCAAAATATTTCGAGTTGTATCTCGCCGGATTTCTCCCCTGAACCTGCATTATCCACTTAACAACTAAAACAACACATGTGCAAATAATTGCACTAACATATATATATGAGACATAACCTTTTTTAATTGGTAAACTTGACTGAATCATACTGCTGCAAATGTATGATTATATATATACTCACACACATGCTTGCGTGTGTGTATTTATGGGCGCATGCAGTAATGATTGAGATGGAACAAACAATGTGAAAGAGGGTGGTCATAATTTTCACCATTTGAGTAAGCTACAATGTATTAGTTTCAAATATAAATATGACGAGAAAGATTGTTTTCGTTAAAACGAAAAAAAAAAGATTGTTTTCATTAGAAACACCATGGTTTGTATGGTGGACATGAATGATGATAACACTGCTTAATCATTGTAATAATAGCCTTTTAAGTAATCAGTTGAGGTTAATTAGCTGAGGGTATCGTTAAGAGGACCAAACATAAAACGGAGGATTTGTGCATGTTATGCTTTGTCTGTATAGCACTAAAGAGTATCTCATCACCATTATCGTCAAGTGATACATCTTGTTTTATTAGTCACAACTAATTTATATAGGGAACAATAAAAGTTGAGATGAATTTTAAACGATTTCAACAGAGGACATGACAGAAGACCCGTCTCACTTCTGACCCAGAACCATAATTTTCGCTTCTTCATCCACCTTCATGGTTATAAGCCCACTTTGTACCATTAGTAGGGTTATTGTCAGGTTGCTGACCCGTCTCACTTCTGCAAACAAAGTTTGGACCTGATCATCCCTTTCCTAAATCAGTTTCCTTGGTTTGTGTTTCAATCACATCATAATTCTCATTTGAAACTGATATGGCTTTCAGAGCGTACGTTAGGAAGAAGAAGGCTAGCGGGAAGGAGGAGGGGCAGGAGGTTGGGTGTGACACCCGTAACCCGTGTACAGTATACGGACTGTGCCACATGGACGATATACAATAAAATAATAAATTGCGGAAGCGAAAATACGAAATCCAAAAACATTTTAAATCAAATCAGAGTAAGCAGCGGGAATACAACGCGATCAGTATCGCAAAACAACACATGTCCGAATAGTCATAATTAAACCGTACAAAATGCGGAAATACAAGTCCCATCATCCAAAATACAAATCCCGTACATGATGCTGCCTCTCTCGGATCGTCGTCGTCTGGTACGCTACGCGTAATCCTCGTGATCTGTAAAAACATATAACCACGAGGGCTAAGCACAACTGCTTAGTGAGTAGCCCGGGTTGATCCCGGTCATCCCGTTCCCAGCGAGAACGGTGATAAAACAATGGCATACAAGAAACACACAAGTAATAACAACACATAATTATATCACATCATTCATAATCACACCCGTATGGAGTCCACCATAGGGTTTAGCCATATACCCTAGTCAAGTCCATGACTAGGAGCGCATCCACGCCCGTCAAGTCCATGACGTTGGCCGTCGTGTCGCACACGACTAAAACGCGTCTCAAACGCCCGTCAAGTCCATGACGTTGATGGTTGAGTCCACAACCATCCACAAACACAATCACGCTTAACTCGTACGCACGAGCAAGCTACACACATGGCACACAACGTGCAATATTCCCATAGTACAATCATACGTATCACGGTATCCGGTCCCTACCGGGTTACCGTTCCACGCCATGCAATTCTACCCACAAATAATCACGCAATGATCACTCATTTTTTGATGTCGCACATCTCACTACGCCACGCAACGTCCTAGCAAAAACTCGGTTCGATTGATCCCAATCGCAACGCTTTGTCCTTTGGTGAGGGTTTGGCCCATCCATGGTCAAGTCTGGTTAGGCCCGGGCCAACCCCGTTGGTCGTTTCATATTTCCCGGTCGAAATGGAAATTTTTGGTCAGCCCCGGACCAGTTCTCGTTTTTGGTTCGCCCCATTTCGCCTTGGTCCGTCGGTGATTTTGGCTTCTGGGCACATCTGGTCCGGCGGACTGACTTTTGGTCAGCCCCGGACCAGAACTTTTTCTCACTTGGTCCGTTTCCTGCTTCGTTGGTCATCCGGACCATTTTTGGTCAAAAACAGGCTTGGTCCGCCGGACCAGGTTCTGGTCCGGGTCGGACCAAGCTTCCTCAGCTTCTTTCCCACGGTCTGGCGGACTAAAAAAACATTTTCCCGGACTTGGTCCGGAGCTGACCAGTTCCTGGTCCGGCGGACCGGAACTGGGCAGTTCATCGCCTTCGCGTTTTCAGGTTTTTGGTCCGACTTCGATCGCTCATATCTCCCTCATTTCTTATCCAAATCGCGCACCGTTTGTTTCTAAATGTTCATTGGGATGTCCTCTTTAATACCCAGGCAATAGATTGTTTTAATAATTCTCCTATAAGTTGAAAAATTGTTCGTAACCCCTGTACGTCACAAAATAGCGACTCTGCAATTTCCAGTTTTTTCTCAGTTTTCATTCGCTCATATCTCCTTCATTTCTCAACCAAATTGAGTACCGTTTGTTTCTAAATTCACATTGAAATGTCCTCTATCAATATCAAGCAACCAATCATTGAGATATCACGGTTACACGATGAAAACGAGAGTACACAGAAGCAACTCAAGCCACTCACCTCTGTTTCGGTTATGATCTGTCTTGGCCGGGATTTGTGCGACGTTTCTGGGTTTCCTCTCCGTCAAGAACTCCTAGAAACCTTCTAGGACAGTCCCTCCTTACTTCCACGAGCTCCCTTTCTCTCTTCTCTCCTTCTTTCTCTTCCTCTCTCTCTCTTTTCCTCTCTTTCTACTTCAACAGATTTTTAGTCCGAAAATGATTCTTGGAGCAGGTTAGGGGAGCAATTATGGAGTCTAGGGAGAGAGAGAAGACGAAACACCAAGCCTAGGGACTAGTTAGGGTCGCCCACTGTCGGTTTGGTGCGATTTGGTGCGTTGTGGGCCGCCTAAGCGCGAGAGAATCGCGTGGGAAAGTTGTTGCAGAGCTGGCAGATTTTTGCACTGACGGTCCGCCCCTGACCAGATTTTTGGTCCGGCTGAGTGGTCCTGGTCAGCCCCTGACCAACCTTGGTCCGGCTGACCAAGTCCACAATCCTTCTTTTCTTCGTCTTGGTCCGTCCACCGAAGCCCAGTCTGGCTGAGTGGTCTTGGTCAGCCCCTGACCAGCCTTGGTCCGGCTGACCAAGTCCACATT
>NW_010969135.1:3756-4222 GCF_000463585.1 Tarenaya hassleriana | reverse complement strand
TTCACTTTGGGTAATTTTGTGACGTCTCTATTTAATTATTTGTTTTTAAATAATTAAATATTCCGATTGGGTTTCGGGTATTACAAATCCTTCCCCCTTAAAAAGAATTCGTCCTCGAATTCAGAATTGCATGATATCATTAACACTTTCTCGTACTCGACATCGTCGCCAAAACACCATTCACATCGTCACATCATTCGAACTATAAGTCTGATACAAGCCGAACGTCGTATATAAAGGAGTTCGTACAACGCTCAAGTAAATAGATGCGGATAACCACTACGCATCTCTGCCTCGGGTTCCCAAGTCATGTCAGAGACCCCTTGGCTTCGCCACAAGACCTTCACGAGTGACACCTCTTTCGTCCGCAGCTTCTTGATCTTCCGGTCCACGATCTGCAGCGGCTCATCGCGGAAACGTGTAGTCTCCGTGAACTCCAACTCTTGGGGTTGTAGCACGTGAGAAG
>NW_010969135.1:2227-2562 GCF_000463585.1 Tarenaya hassleriana | reverse complement strand
GATACATCTTGCTCGCCCCCGGATGTATCGCCAATCTCGACTGGTGTGCCTCAGATAGAATATCCTGTCTCAGCTCTGCGTCGTCAGGCACACATAGTCGGTTCCCCATTGTATACCTCATAGAGCATACCCGGTCGTGGCAGTGCCAGGATCGGAGCTGATGTCAACCTCTGCTTCAACTCTCTGAAGCTCTCCTCGCACTCAGTTGTCCAGTCAAACCTGACGTTCTTCCCGGTCAGCTTCGTCAAAGGCCGAGCTATCTTGGCGAACCCCTCAACGAATCGCCGATAATAGCCAGCTAGTCCCAGAAAACTCCTGACTTCCGTCGCAGAAGT
>NW_010969135.1:0-1291 GCF_000463585.1 Tarenaya hassleriana | reverse complement strand
CCGCAGATGCTCCTCATGCTTCTGCAGATCCGGTGAGTAGATGAGAAGGTCATCGATGAAGATGATGACAAACTCATCTAGATAGTCCATGAACACGCGGTTCATAAGCTGCATGAAAACCGCAGGCGCGTTCGTGAGCCCGAAAGGCATGACCACGAACTCAAAGTGTCCATATCTCGTCCGGAATGTCGTCTTCTGTATGTCATCCTCTTTGACCCGAATCTGATGATATCTGGATCGTAGATCGATCTTCGAAAACCATTGGGCTCCCTGTAGCTGGTCTAGCAACTCATCAATCCTCGGTAGCGGGTACCGATTCTTGATAGTCACTTGGTTGAGCCCTCGGTAATCGATGCACAATCGCATACTCCCATCCTTCTTCTTCACGAAGAGTACCGGTGCTCCCCACGGGGAGACGCTAGGGCGAATGAAACCTTGCTCCACCAACTCGTTCAGTTGTTTCTTCAGCTCGGCCATCTCCGTAGGTGCCATGCGATACGGAGCCTTGGAGATTGGCTCAGTACCCGGTGGCACATCTATGCTGAAGTCGACTTCCCGACTAGGTGGCAATCCCGGCAGATCCTCAGGAAATACATCTGGAAACTCCCGGGCAACGGGTGTATCCTCCAGTCTCTTCTCCGATTCCTGAGTAGTCGTAATAACTACCAGGAATGCTTCATTGCCCTTCTTGATCATCTTCTCGGCTTTCAGTGCCGAGATGATCGGGTCCGCTGCCGGCGCTCCTCGGCCTCGGAACTCGAACCCTCCGAATTCATCTGTAAACCAGATTGTCCTCTTAGGACAATCAATGTAGGCTTGGTACTTCATCAACCAATCCATGCCCAGAATGATGTCGAAACCTCCGATGGGTACCACAATGAGATCTGCGGCTAATAAGCGACCGCACACCTCAAGGGGTATGCCTCTCAGGATCCCGTGCACTGCTAATGTCTCTCCGGTTGGTATGCGCACAGTAAAATCACTCCTCGGTTCGATCTCTCCAGTCTCAAGTCTCTCTGCCACGCCCGCACTCAGGAAACTATGGGTCGCCCCGGTGTCAAACAACGTATAACAGGAAACTCCACAGAGATATAGAGTACCTGAGATCGCGGGCGTCCTCCTCCTGAATCTCCTGCTCGGCGTCAAGAGCATAGACTCTCGGGGCTGCTCCAGTCCTCGCTGGGGGTCGGGGTGGTCTGTCCGCCTGGCCTGGTGGTCGTGGTGGTCTTGGTGCCAGAGCCGGTGGTCCCGTAGTCCTCGTCGGACAACGTGATGCAATGTGTCCAGGCTG
>NW_010969134.1:0-391 GCF_000463585.1 Tarenaya hassleriana | reverse complement strand
CTTGCGTGTTTGTGATTTAGAACATGTCTAGGGGTGAAAAACTATGTTTAATTGGCATTTAGAAGCAACCCCAAATCGATTAGGGTGAGAAAAATCGAACCAAATTCGGAGAAAATTGCGAGAGAGAAGAACCCAGTCCCGGTCCGGCGGACCACGAGTGGTCAGCTCCGGACCGAGACTGGGACACCGCACGTAAGCTCAGACGGACCAAGGGACGGACCGGACCAGGAAAACGCGTCCTGGTCCGCCGGACCAGCACCTGGTCCGCCGGACCAGACGCGTTCCGCGGTCACGCGGTCCGCCGAGCCAGGAAAGACGGACCGGACCAAGGAAAACACGTCCTGGTCCGCCGGACCAGAATCTGGTCCGCCGGACCAGACGTGTTCCGAAG
>NW_010969133.1:0-391 GCF_000463585.1 Tarenaya hassleriana | reverse complement strand
CGAAGACAACGCCGGTCCAAGACGAAGAATGGCAGACTGACAAAAGGAAACAGACTAAGTTGGTAAGCCCAGTTGGACTACGCTCTGTTTTTCCTTGGTCAGCTCGGAGCGAAGGAACGGACCGAGTTGTCCGGAAATGACCAAGTTTGGTCAGTCCCGGACCAAGCCCAGTTTTGAACTGAGCTCCGATTCCAGGTCAACTCGGAGAAGAGAAGAAGACTGAGTTGGTCTGGAGCTGACCAAGAGTTGGTCAGGCCCGGACCAAGCTCAAAATTTTTCGAAAATTGGCAGAACGACAGACCAGAGAAGCTGACAGAGGTGAGTTTGGCTGACCAGATTCTGGTCAGCTCCGGACTGGACCTTAGACACTTCTCAAGTCCGAAATTTTGTC
>NW_010969132.1:0-391 GCF_000463585.1 Tarenaya hassleriana | reverse complement strand
GGCATTCCTCTCGGAGATCTGCAATACCATATTCAGATAGGCCAAAACCAATTAATCAGACCGTATCAATGCAAAACTTAGAAACTCTTACTGATGCAAACTTGTGATCATATGAACATCTCCGAAGGAATCAGAATGGGTTTTATAACAAGCAAGCATCGCCATTCAACTGGGAGGAACAACTTTGTTACGATCAACGCGAACATTTACAAAATGAATTGAACTCACGGTAGTTTATTGCCTTCTACTGGCTCGAATTTTCCGACCAGAGGCAAGGCTTCCGCTTGCAGGGCTGCAGAGATCGCCATTATAACCGCTCCCACAAACTACGATACGTGAGCACGTATGGAGAACGAGTGCGAGAGAAAAGAGAGAATAACAGTACCAAAGA
>NW_010969131.1:0-391 GCF_000463585.1 Tarenaya hassleriana | reverse complement strand
CCTTTTCCGGGTAGGATTGCCTTTTCAACCGGCGCGGGTGCTGGCAAGAGACGTTTGTTCGCGATAGGTAACTATTGCGTGCGTCCAAAGGTCCCTTCGTCCTCTTCATGACTTCTTAATGGAGTTATTGAAGCGTATTGTATTCCACAGGACGGGACTTTCAATCAGACCCGCCCTGTGGATATGCTGTTAGGACATAGGGAACCCCTTTGACTTGAAATCTGCCACAGATAGGTGGCCTCTTTCACTTCAATCGAGAATGCTAGGGGTTCTCTTTGATGAGGATCTCGCAAACTACGTTGAGAACGTGTTTGCGTTCTTCCCCTTCCGCTCGGCGCTGCCCTTTGTCTTTGTCTTATTTAACGCTGGGCAGCCACTCGGCTACCAGGAG
>NW_010969130.1:0-391 GCF_000463585.1 Tarenaya hassleriana | reverse complement strand
CTGCCTCTTCTCAATCTATATTCGACAGCTTGAATAGGACTGATGGCTGATTGCTAAAGAAAAATTCTGTCATTGAAAGCGATTCCTTCGCTCAAGAACTAGACTCAAGCGATTTTTCCTACCAGTCAAGACAGGAAGGTGGGACGCTAGCTAGCCTCTTGACCGAAGCGCCAACCCCCCTCCTACTCCTCCCTTCTCTAATGCGCATATTGAGACTAAGCTTGCTTACAGGGGAAAACAGAACGCCCTCTCACAAACTATCAATTTCATAAGAGAAGAAAGATCGTTTTTAGAAAAGAAAGAACGTTTTGCGGATCCCTTTTTTCTTTGCCTTTACGAGTTGAGTAAACAAAACAAATAAATAAAAAAGCTTTCTCCTTAAGGTTATCAC
>NW_010969129.1:0-391 GCF_000463585.1 Tarenaya hassleriana | reverse complement strand
TAGTGATGTCAAAGGAGCCAGCTCGGCCCAGCTCGGACCAGCTCATCACGAGCCAGCTCGTTTTCAGCCCAGCTCGTTAAGCCCGTTTATATTCGGGCCAAGAAAATTCTGGCTCGGCCCAAGTCGCTCTAACTCGCGAGCTAGCTCGCGAGCCAGAACCAAATTTATCTATATCCCTTCAAAAACATCTGAAATTATATACTACTATATCCAAAAGATACACCAACATAAAAAGAACATATCCTAAACCATAATGTATGTCTGAAATCATAAAATCATGTCCAAATCATAATCCATATCCAAAATCATAATCTATCCATGTCCAAAAATATAAAACCTTGTCTAAATCAGAATACCAATTACCAACCAACATAACAATTTCAAGTTTCAA
>NW_010969128.1:0-392 GCF_000463585.1 Tarenaya hassleriana | reverse complement strand
TGATTCTAAATTCCCTGGTCAGTTATCATTGTGGGAACAATGATGAATTAAGACCAGCATGTTGTGTGATAGATGATTATGATCATATGCATTAGATGCAAATCACAATCATGGGTTCTCGTTTGGAACGAGTTACTGGATGACCCGCATGAGATTGTCACATGGACACGAGTCATGACTTGAATCTCATACAGCGGTTCGTTCTTGGATCCTCAGACCTGAGATGTCTAGAGTATCTGATATGAGGAGTGACGTGTCTTGACTGCGTCAAACGTCGTCTTTAACCGGATGATCATAACGGCGTTGCTCAGATACGTTCACGAATCATATAAAGATAGTAGACATGCAATACGGGACTTGTCACCTCCTACGCAGGAGAGATGTCGCTGGGC
>NW_010969127.1:0-392 GCF_000463585.1 Tarenaya hassleriana | reverse complement strand
CGGTTCTAGGGTTTGCGCAGCGGATGTAAAACAAAATTTTTATGAAACCTTAAAACCTATAATGCATGATCTCGTAGAAACGTTAGAATGCTTACCTCAATCGATCCGGGGCCTGTATCCATTGATGTGTTCGTCCGATCACTGTAGGCAGGAAGAATACCTCACCCTCCACACGTATCCACACCTCGAGATAGATTCCAACGATTGGAACTTGTCTGCTAAGATCCGAATCAATTATTCGGTATCTTACTTCGAGAAAACGAGACTTGGATCACCTCTTAGAACTTTTGGATCTCAGCAAAGTCTGTAGAAGTTCCCCAAAGTCGGCTTCCTTCATTAGGGTTTTAATCTCCTTCTTATAAAGTGATTTAACCCTAATTTTGGTTTAATTT
>NW_010969126.1:0-392 GCF_000463585.1 Tarenaya hassleriana | reverse complement strand
GACGTTGCATTCCAGACTCTGAAGAAAGCTCTGACGTCCGCTCCTATCATTCAACCGCCCGATTGGGATCTCCCCTTTGAGATCATGTGTGACGCCAGTGATTATGCAGTTGGCGTAGTTCTTGGACATCGCAAGGACAAGAAACTCCATGCCATTTATTACGACGGAGAAAGAAATGCTTGCCATTGTCTTCGCGTTCGAGAAATTCAGATCATATCTCATTGGCTCCAAAGTGATCGTTTACACAGATCACGCTGCACTTAGGTATCTACTGTCTAAGAAAGATGCTAAACCACGTCTTATCCGTTGGACACTAATTTTACAGGAGTTCGACTTGGAGATCCGAGATAGAAAGGGAACAGAAAACGGTGTTGCTGATCATCTATCGAGAT
>NW_010969125.1:0-24215 GCF_000463585.1 Tarenaya hassleriana | reverse complement strand
TTGAGATAGCTAGATTGAATTTATCTCTGGTTTTTGTCCCCGCAACCTGACCTGCTCTCGCTACTTTGCTGAAAGCACCACTGAACCATGCAGCTCCTGCGGTAACATATCTGTACAGATGCAGAAGCGAAAAATCAGAATTCTTCAACCAGATAATATTTCGTCGATTGTCACCATCCGATAGAGTAGAGCCAATTGTAGTTGCGATGAAAAAAAAAGGCTTATCTTGTCAACAGAAGTGAATACATGAATTCATGGAATTTATAATCTCTACTCAAGACAAAACTGCATGATGTTTAAACTTTGCGAAAAGGCCACATTTTTCCAACTACAATGGACTGAAAATCACATTTCAGAGTTATTAAAATATCGATTGGCATGAAAAAGTTCAGATATTTTAGGTGGTGCAAGTATATTGAGGTGGTTAATGATCAAGGGATGATAAACCCCCCTGCATTCCGAAAGATGGTTAATTGGTAACTAAAATGTGTGATGAAAAGCAATTTATGTTCCAAGAGAAAATCAGAGGAAAGAATTTCAGACCTGCTTGATTTGACAGCTGAACCCGTGTCATTTAATTTCTTCTCTGCTGCAAATATTGCTGCCATGGTTTTATCGGAGACTTGAAGCCTTTGATCAACAGATTTTACTTTCTCATTAACAGCTGAAATCCCGACCGTCAATTTCTCTGTAAGTCGAACTCTCTTGTCAAAGGACATGACTTTAGCCGAAGCACTGGCTGTTAATCTGTGCTTTTCATCGAACTCCTTTGCTTTGTTCACTGCATCTTGTCTGAGTGCAGAACCTTTTGCCAAAACAGTTGCTACCACATCTTGTGCTTTGCTGACATATGCTCGACCAGAGCCGTCAATGGACGTTTTTGGCTGCCAAGAGTGATTATTCAACACATTCATATGAGAGGAAAGCATTTTGAAAATCATCCCACAGAAAAGTTGGTATATAATTTCTAGAAGATGTTACTGTAAATGAGACCATTTTATAAAAGGAGCGATCTGCTTTACTCTTCTACCTCAGGAGATTTCTACTGACTAGAGGCTTTAAAAACTCTGTTCAAAATTTTTTTTTTCCGGAAATAGCCACTCAACCTTTCCTGCCAAATTTGTATAAAATAAAACGGGAGCAGTTCTTATAAAATGATCTTTTTAGCTGTTATCCAAGCCCTGCCTGCTTCAGACAACTGCCAAGAAAATAAGCTTGGACGGTACAAATCCCTTTAAATTTTATCAAATGATTCCTAAAAAAGGATTCATCAGGAGCTATTGTAACAATACGGTCTATTATTGTCGCTCCCTGCATCAACAAAGTAACTTATTCAGAATGCTGTGGAATATTACTGCAAAGAACATCAACAAGATGAACCTTCATAGCTTAGTTCTATATCCCCTCAGCACTCGAAACAAATAAAAGGACAGGCAGATATGCCAACCATAATCACCTATATGCATCGCATTCACTGTACTCGAACAGATCATTTATCAATATCTCCAGCAACTATCCATCAACTAGAATTCCCTCGCTCCCCAGACGTTTTGGAAGAGAACATTTCAGTCATTGTGTGTTTCAGAATTCACCCGATTTGAGCAAAACATATCGAACTGGACAACGATCACTAAACAAGTCACCCAAATTCAACTAAACACAGATAGCTTCATCCCATTTACAAAAACAAATCAGACAGAATCTTCTTGTTCTCCCATGTCCCAATATAATTAAACAAAAGCTACCAAATAATCACCCAATTTCAGTGTCCACCTTCAGTTCTAACACAATCAATTCGACGAACAAAAATGCTTCCAAGAACCCTACAAATCTTGAGTCTAAAATCAATTGTAATGAGCTTGGAAGTAAAAGAGCATTCTTAGATTAGGCAATATATAACAAAGGAAGACAATGAAATAAAAGTCATATACCGATAACAATAACGCGATTTCAAGAGCTTTAGGGTCTTTAAACGTAACATATGCGATTCTGGACCTCCCAGCTTCTCTGCACACAAAATCCCAACATCACAAACAATTGGATTAACCTCAAATTTCTACCACAACCCATAAAATTAGCAAATACTCGCAAAAGCAACAACAAATTCAGCGAAAGAGCAAAAACGTAAACAACATAGCAAAGCCATGAAAATCTACCACGAACCCAGGGGAAGAAAATCTTACCCATGGATTGGATCTCAATGTGTTCGATGTCGCCTGAAAAGGAGAAAAACTCGTGAATCTCTCTCTCGGTTGCTAGATCTGAAACGCTCTTTACTTGAACAGTTCTCGTCTGGAAACAATTTTTCAAAAAAAATGTCAGTTACCCAAATCACTCAGCTACAAAAAATTGAATTGACATGAAATTCATCGTCTTTCTTACTTGGGTATCAAGCAAAGTGAAGCTTACCTGCATTGTAGAAGAAGAATTGGCTTCGATTCTTCAACTCAAATGGAGAGAGAGAGAGAGAGGAGAGAGAATGATTTTAATTTGTATAGAGCGATATCTCTCTGTCCAGCTTTACATGAGTATTATCTCTGGCATATTGTTTTTCTATCTTTTATATCTTCTTTCCTATTTTACCCCTCATTTATATTTCTATTTTCTAAACTAACCTTCCTTTCAAAATTAGTGTCCATTCTTCAACTCAAATGGAGAGAGAGAGAGAGAGGAGAGAGAATGATTTTAATTTGTATAGAGCGATATCTCTCTGTCCAGCTTTACATGAGTATTATCTCTGGCATATTGTTTTTCTATCTTTTATATCTTCTTTCCTATTTTACCCCTCATTTATATTTCTATTTTCTAAACTAACCTTCCTTTCAAAATTAGTGTCCAGAACTTCAACTTTTTTTTCATATTGGAGTGGATGAAGTTAAAGAGATTTAACATTCATTTTTAATATAAAATCAAATTATTTAATTGCATAAATTATTTTTTTTGGCTTGACGTGAACCATCGATTTTTACCATTTGTAGAGTGTACTCTTAGAATACATTAACACTCTTTGCGCGACATAAGGACAGTTATGTGATATCCAAAGCAGGATAAGGGTAAAATTGTAATTTAAATAGTCCCACGGTCACCGGTGATTCTTTGACTTGGGTCAACCGTCCATCGTCTTTGAACATAGGGTAGCCGACTAGGAGCGGACGTGGACATATTAGGTGATGTATTTATTTCATTTTTTAAAAACAATTGCACATGTTCATACTAAATTATTTCTTACGGTTAAATAAAAATTTTGTGATTATGTGAAGCAACGAAGATAATAAAAAAATAGGGGAAAAAAAAGGATGTTACCGTTGAAAAAGTTTATGTGATGTTATTTTATAATTAGGGTTTCTAATAAAAGGGGCACTTTTAATGAAATGAAAAACTGTTCAAATGTCATCATATAGCATTTGAACCGTGGCAGACCACATGAAATGTCCAAATTTAATTATTACAGGAAAAAGGGAAATTTATGTCTGTCGAAACCATAATGTTTAAAAAAGGACAGATATCTGGAATTATATTAGAGGAAAATTTTAAATTAATGAATACGAATTACATAAAAAAATAATAAATATTTTTTAAGTTAACTATTTTTAAATAAATATTTTTAATAAAACTGAATTTAAACCGAATTGAGTTCCATACAAATCCAAATGTAATATGAAAAAAAAGATACAGTATTTCTAATACAAAGATATTAAATTAAAAACTTCCAGCCAGGTAAGTGGGCTGAGAGCCTTGAGCAAATATGAGCCCATGAATTAATGGGCCAAACATGAAGAAGGTCCAAATAAGGCCCAAATTTTGTAAGGTGAGAAAAGAAATAAAGCATATTAGGATTATAAAACACATAAAACGAAAATCCAGATACTATAAAAAGAGAAAATCTGAAATATTAATTTACATGATGAGAAATGATAATAAAAAAAATCCCATTTAGGTAGAAATTATCTAAAATATCTGTATTAAAATATAAGAAAAAAATATTTAAAATATTGTTAGTTTTTATAAAGTAAAATATCTTTATTTCTCTCCAAATATATATTCATAAAATAGTTTTAAAATTAAAAACATATAGTTTGAAAATTCGATTTTTTTGTACCCGTTGAAAATTATTGTTTTTAGATATCTAGAAAAGAAATATTATTTTAAAGGGACGGGTATACAAAAAGTTTGATGAAAAAGAGAAGAGAAATGCTACGTACATTCATAGTCTAGTTGGAAATCCATTGAAGCTTGTCGCTACCAAACAAAAAATATGTCACATGGACGATAGACCCTTTTCAAATTCCACCCAAAAGTACGTCTCTCTCTTCTATGCATTACACATTTTATTTTATTATATATATATATATATACATATATATATATATATATATATATTACAACCTTTTTTCTCAATTTTAGCATCATTACTCGCTTTGGAAGACTTTCAAATTCCAAGAAAATTATAATTATTAATTTATTCAGGTTATTGCATACCTAAAACTGTTAAACTTGTTTTATACTCAAGTTACATATTCTTGACGATAATACTGATATTTTTTTCTAAATAAAATAATTTGTTTATTTTACGAGATAATTTAATTTCATGGCCCAATTAATTAATATTGTCCAACGATGCCATAGAAATAGTTTCATAACCAAACGAATTATGCAATGTCATTTCAAAAAAATTTTAATAACATGAACCTCGCATAATAGCAAGTTTTGTGTGAAATAATATTCAAAATTATTATAAATATATATCGTTTTAAATTACAAATTCCGTGTAAATATTAAGATTTTGCATATGAGGCTATATAACAAACAAAGGTACAAAAAGGGAAAAGATTCCGTTCTTGCTTTCCAAGTCATCTCCACTTTGTCCTAGCACAAAGTCATGGAAGTGCATTACCTTTTGGTAGACTCGTCTTCATCTGCCATGGCTTCCTTCGAGAGAGAATGCAGAGAGATCCACGAATCTTGCGGAAGAAAAGCCGATTTGATTCGATCTTTGGCCGCGAGAACGAAGATCGAACGCAAGCAGATCCGAGACACCTACAAGAAAATGTACGGTCAAGATTTGGCAAACGTTCTTCTCCTTCAAAAGAACAGGGAAGATGACACGATCTCGCATGCATTGTGGCTGTGGATGCTTGAACCACACGCCCGTGACGCCGTGATAGCCCGAGAGGCCCTTGACCGAGCCGGAGATATCGATTTCAAGGCCCTCGTAGAGATATTCTCGGGTCGGAAATCGAATCATATCGATATGATCAGACAAGTGTATCAAGAACGGTACAAGAGGAACATTGATCAAGACATCGTCAACATTGAACCTCCACACCCTTATCAAAAGGCGAGATTTTGAAGCTTACCCATTTTTTATTTTGCGGAAAAAATTAAAGGGTTTTCGTTTTCTAAATCGAAAACCATTGATTTCGTTTCCAGAAGTAGAAAGCATCATTAACCGGCTCTCTCTCGGTTCGGTTGATATTTTCAATAGCAATTGAGTCATCTGGACCTCATCGAAGCCAAAATCTAACTCCAGTTCAGTTCGGTTTTCTCTCCGGTTAATGCTAACCGATTTTACGTGCAATCGTGTAAAATTCTTCCTACAGATTCTACTGGCACTGGCAGCTTCTCACAAGGGCCACGAAGCGGAAGTGAGCGAACACATAGCGAAATGCGACGCGAAGAGGCTCTACGAGAGCGGGGAAGGAAGAAGAGGAGCCGTAGACGAAGCCGTCGTGGTGGAGATCTTCACCAAACGAAGCATTCCTCAGCTAAAACTCAACTTCTCCTTCTACAAACACATCTACGGACATGGTTATGCTCAGGTGAATACATACATACATATATATATATATATTAACCATTATCAGTTGAAAATTAGATCGTTAATATACATTTGAAATTAATAGCTATACCTACCAAGGTTGATTTTGAAAGAGAAAACGACAAGACAACCTAGGTATATATATAGTGTGTTGTTGTATTAATAACTATAGGATTATCGAATGGGCTAAATAAGCCCACCACCGACGTTTTAAACGGTCCGCCCAACCATGATGACGAGTACGTGGAAATTTCACGTCGCGTTTTCTTATCCCACGTGAGCCTTTTTTGCTGACGTGGCACGGATACTCCTTTCGGGGTTTGGAACACGAGTGTCAGTGTGTCATGCGGCATCGTGGTAGTCTACAAGGAAAGCGTTTGGTGGGCTTTCCCATTTGGGCAGCCGAAGAATATATATATTCCATACCTTTTCCAAGCAAAATAAAAGATACAAAAGTTGACAATTTTTTGTTTGTAATCAAATTAGGATTAGAATAGTGATTTGGAAAGGGTTAATATTTTTAACATTCAATTGGTGTTATTTTATTAATTTTAAAAAAAATGAGTAAATAAATATTATGAACATTTCATTAAGGACTAAAATGTTTGTCTCTTTTGGTTTTGGTGTCTCTTGCACTTAAAAGTGGCTGAAGAAGGAAAATCATACGGAATTTAAGGAGGCTGTAATATATATGTATATTGAAAATATTTTTCTTGAATTGAAATTGTTATAACCACATGAATTTGATCCGTTGAAGCATTTTCAATTGTGAAGGAGCTGCACGGGAGCATAAGAGGATTCGACAACAAGAAAGCAGATGTAACACGGACCATGGTGAGCAGGGGAGACATAGACATGGGTGATATCAAGAGAGAATTCACAAGGAAATACGGTGTTGGGTTAAAAGATTCGATTTCTGAGAATATTCACTGTGGTTTCTACAAAGACTTTCTCCTTGCTTTGGCCTCTAATTGAAACCAAAACGTCTTCTCTCATTTTCTTAATTAGCTACTAGTTTTGTCTTTTATATATGCGTTTATATATTCGAGTTATAATGTAATTATTTCCTCTTGTTGTGTTTGAATGTATATCGTCTTCATGAAGAAAACAGATTTCGATCATAATTATGTAACCTCCCACTTATCTCATGTATAAAAACTGATCGGATATATGGTTTTAAACTTTTTTTTTTTTATGCGAATTGGATATAACATAAATGAAAAATCGAAGCAAAAAAAATTGTTTCCAATTAGATATTTTTATGAATCCGAATTAATCGAATTAAAATCCTACATAAAAATCGAATAGTTATAACGATTTTAAAGTTATCATTTTAGATCAAAGCGTGTATATATAAGTATATTATAACAAGTGAAAACTTTTATATTATAACAAGTAATTCAGATTTTGAATTTGAATTCGAATAACCCTTTCAAACTGATCAGATATATGATTTTTTATATCGGTTAATCGATTTTAAAAAATCATTATACTAATTTTCAGATGTTATTTGATTCAACTGTACAATGAAACACCTAAATTTTACGTGAAAAAAACAAACGGAAAAAGAAAGAAAGCCAAAAGAAACCTCTTAATGAGAAAGAGAGTATAAAAACAGAACAATATGAACGGTCGGTCCATCCATCCATTCGTTCCAAAAATCTAAAAGAGAAAAAAAAAATATTTCACAAATTTGTAAACATAATGGCATTGGCAGCCAATTCGGGAAGTGGGCCCACCGAGTTTTATGAAGAAATCGAACCCTTTTGTCGATGGCAGCGGTTCGAAGAAATCGACATTCTTGAGGTCCACCTTCCACAAGGTTGGTTGGTCCAAAATTTCTTCTTTATGTTTTTAACGAAATTACCAGAATTTTAAAATCGATGTTTTGTAACAAATTAAATTTTTTTCATAAGTTTTTTACCCAATATATAATTGGATGAAGAAGTTCTCCTAAATCCTATTTTAATTCTGTAATTTTTTTTTTATTAGCAATTAGAATCGATGCATATTCATATTTCAATTAGTTGTACACAATTTTACCATTACAAAATATATCGATAGCCAATTTTTCACGGATCAGTGGTATGGTCCCATCGCATATCGACATGAATTCTGCTCCCTTGTTCAAACCAGATATAAGTGCATGCTCAATGATCGAATACCTCACGGGCACACCATTGAGCATGAACCACAACTCTTTCTCATCTTATGCTTTAACAGAGCGGTTAATGAGAACACCCGCAGGCGCATCTTTAACTGTGGTTCCCATTATGCGTGGAATAGATGTTGGAATTGTGATTCTTTCTCGAAGTACGTCCATTCATCCTGTGTTAGTACTTGTTTAAGCGTCTTCAGCGTCTCATAGGGACAACACTTCGCATTGATCTTCGAAGAAAACTGAATGTCTTCGAATTTGTAGACAAATGGAAGCTGCAAAATAAAATAATTGTTCGTCATTGTGATCTTTGTGACCTGGGACCAGGGACCTGTGGCTGATATGACCCATGTGACCCGTGACCCATGTGACCTGTGACCCGTGACCCGTGTGATTCGTGTGCGGTGTTGTGAGTTATATTATACTATTACCATATAAATCTCTGTTACCCATATGACCTGTGACCCACATGACCTTGCGACTTAGAAAATCATTAAACTTGCCAAGGTATTCCGAAATCCCACACCCACACCCTAACTTTCTATTTCGAATTCCTAAAACCAAATTATATATTTCAAAACAAAAAAACCGTAACTTTATATTCAGAAATCCCAAAAATCTAATTTTCAATTTCGAAAGTCCTAAACTCTAAATTCCTATTTTGAAATATCAAACCATCCAACAAGTTTAGTAATTTTATTCCAGGATCAGGTCACAGAAGAAAAAAACAGAGAAGAAGGTGCAAAAAAACCTACCGTTTCTAATGGGAGATCTTTGTCCGACGATGACGAAGATGAATTAGCCTGAGACACAGACGAAGATGAAGCAGAAGGCACATGTGTTCTTGGATCCATGGTGTTTTATTTTTCACACAAAATCGTAAAAGAGATACCGAAATTGCAAGGAAAATGACATCAGTTTCTGAAAATTGAAAGAGAGAAATCGAGCAAGAGAGAGAGATTTTCGAAATGCTGAAGGAGAGAGAGTTCGACAGAAGAGATAGTAGGAGAGTGGGAGTTTACCAAGGGAGAGAGAGAAAGTAGTTTCTTTTTTTTTTTAATTCTTAAAAATTTAGCTGTTTTTTAATTGAAAAAGCATGGTCCTTTTCGTCTTTCTCTTAAAATCCAGGGATATATATGTGTTTAACTCATTTTAGCTTTTAGTTTTTTTTATTTATTTTTTGGAGGGTAGGCTATAAAGTAAAGGTAGCATTTTAAGGGTATATTTGATATATTCCCAAACGAATATGGCCAAAACTGTGGACGGAGAGGAGATATATGTTTGGAAAATAGTGTTACAACACATACTGTACTGAAAGACAAAAAATATTTCTCGAATCTGAGAATAAACAAAGGAAATATTACTACTATATCTGGAAATGCAAAAATAATCAAAGGCTCTGAAAGAGCTGATTTCATTATGCCAGGAGGAACAAAATTTACAGTAAAATATGTCTTATTTTCCTCCAAGTCCCAAAGAAATTTATTGAGTTTTAAAGATATCCGACAAAATGGATATCATATTGAAACCATGAATGATGATGATACTGAGTATTTATATATCACCTCAATCAATTCGGGACAAAAGTATCTGTTGGAAAAATTACTCACTCTATCATCGGGATTATATTATACTAATATCAATGTGATTGAATCACATGTCATAGTAAACCAGAAGTTTGCTGATACGTTCAACGTTTGACATGATCGATTGGGTCATCTTGGTGCCATTATGATGAGAAAAATTATCAAAAACTCTCATGGTCATCCACTGAAAAACTAGAAGATTTTTCAATCAGATGAGCTTTCTTGTGATGCATGTTCTAAAGGGAAATTAATAATTAAACCATCACAAGTTAAAATTGGGTATGAATCATCATCATTTTTAGAAAGAATTCATGGTGATATCTGTGGATCCATTCATCCACCATGCGAACCATTTCGATATTTTATGATATTAATTGATGCTTCAAGCAGATGGTCACATGTATGCCTTTTATCATCGCGTAATCTGGCATTTGCCTGATTCTTAGCCCAAATAATTAAACTAAGGGCACAGTTCCCAGAGTACCCGATCAAGAAAGTGGGGTCTGATAATGCTGGAGAATTTACATCACAAGCTTTTGATGATTACTGTGTTGCAATGGGTATTGATGTTGAACACCCAGTAGCACACGTTCATACACAGAATGGATTGGCAGAGTCATTAATCAAATGACTCCAGCTTATTGCCAGACCATTGATAATGAAAACAAAATTACCCATTTCTATCTGGAGTCATGTTATTTTGTATGATGCATCACTGATTCGTTTCAGACCAAGTGCATATCATAAGTATTCTCCATTATAATTAGCATTTGGTCAAGAACCTAATATATCGCATCTCAGAATATTCGGATGCGCAGTATATGTCCCGATTTTCCCACCACATAGGTTCAAAAAAGCAGCACCTGAAGATACAGGTCAATAATCTTGGTATACTGACGATAACCGGAGAATGTCCGGTGGAACAAACCAAAACGGTCCGGTTTAGGAAAGAGCTCAAAGTGGCGAAGACTTGCAAGAGAAATGAGATCCGTGCAAAGTTCTCAAGGGGAATTCTCCACGTGACAATGCCAAAATCAAACCCTCAAGCCCATACCGAGAGTCTAAAGGCGCGAATTTCACAAACCCTAAGTCTTAAACCGAACGGTTCAAGTAAACCAGCAGAGGAAACTTCAACTTCAAGGGGTTCGAGCCAATTCTATAGCCGGTTTAGCACATTGAGGCAAAGACTGTGGAACAAAACCGCGGTGGAGGGCGTGGCGGCGGCTGTGGTGGCGGCGGTCGCCATTTTCGGAGTGGTCAAGGCCTACGAATATTTCACGGCGTCTCCTTTGTGAGATTTAATGTTTCAATAAAACCTTGGATATTGTTTTGTAATTGCAATAAGATAATAATCAATGTATTTGCATTGATATTTGTTTCCAATCGATTCAATAACTTTTCCCACAAATAACTGTCCAATAATTTTTTTTTCATATATATATATACACACACACACATCTAATAAAATATATAAAAAAATCTCATAAAAATACATACATTGTAATTGTATTGATTTCATCTCAAATTCCCAAATTTGTGATTATATTAATTTCAAATTGCCTTGATTGCGCCACGTCATTTAACATAGCCACGTCATCCGTCCCAATAGTTTTTTTTCCTGCTAGAGAAGAGGAGCTAAAGGGAAAAAAATTCACACAGAGATTATGTTATTCAAATTCAATAATTCACAAAATATAAAATATAGCAGCATGAATGACAAGAATTCACCATCTTAACAGCAATGACGTAGATCTTCAAGCCCACTACTACAACTGGGGCCGACCCAGTGGCGAGAGGAGAGACTGGGACAGGGACCGGGACCAGCAATTTTCCACTTGTGTTTGGTCTCTTGATGAGGGTGAACCACTGGCGAGTTTGGTCTGGAGGGGAGGCGTAAGCTGACGTAGAGGCAATGTTCAGTCTGACCGAGGAAGGTTCGCGTGGCATGGAGATCACGTGACTTGACAAGTGACCGAGAGAAAGGTTGGGGTGATAACATCTCGGGACACGGGCCACACAGCTCAAAACGACGTCGTAGAGGACAAATGCCGGTGAAGAAAGTGTCGTTTCAGGTGGTGGGTCTTCGCCATTGGAGGACATTGTAGCAAAATGGACGAATACTCAGGTTAGATCTTCGAGGTGAGGAGGAGGAGATGGGAAAATGATTTTGCTAATTTTTCCAATTTATTGAAACGACGTCGTCCGACACATCATAAATACCTCCAAAAATTACGTCAAGTTATTACAAAAATGAAATCGCCTTGAAACAGAGCACGTAACAATCTCATCTCATCTCATCATCATGAGAGAAAAAAAAAAAATCACGAATTATTATAATGATACCAATAAGAAGAAGACGAAGATTCAATGGTGTTTATGTGAATCTCACTTGGCAGAAGCAAGCTGAGAGCGGATAAGCTTAGTTGCCTCGACCATGTTTTTGAGTGCAGGCTTCACTTCATTGTACTTGCGTGTCTTGAGACCACAATCAGGATTCACCCACAGTATGTTCTTCTCCAACACCGCCAGCATTTTGTTGATCCTCTCCGCCATTTCCTCCGTCGAGGGTATCCTCGGAGAGTGGATATCGTACACTCCTGGACCAATACCCGCCCCGTACTTCACGCCCTCTCGGAACACAGACAGGAGTTTCTCGTCTGAGCGTGAGTTCTCGATGGTGATAACGTCAGTGTCCATGTCTATGATGGACTGGATGATGTCGTTGAAGTTGGAGTAGCACATGTGTGTGTGTATCTGTTGATGTTTGGATTTTGCAGATGGGTCGGATTCAGAAGAGAAGATTGATATCAATGGAGCAAAAACCGATATTGGGAAGGGGAAGAAACACGAACCTGGGTCGTGTCCTGGACACCCACATTGGTGATCCTGAAGGAATGGACAGCCCAGTCTAAGTAGAAGGCTTGCTCGGATTTCCTGAGCGGCAGCCCTTCTCTAAGAGCGGCTTCGTCGATCTGAATCACGTTGATCCCGGCCTTCTCGAGATCCTCCACTTCATCCTTGATGGCCAAGGCGATCCGGAGGACCGTCATTGGCTTGGGACGGCTCACGTCACCGTAGATGACCGGTGGCTTCACGCACCGAGATCCGTAAGATTGCACCCAACCATTGACGGTGAAAGCAAAACCAGAGAGTTGTTCTCCAAAGTACTCAACCATATCATTTCTCTGCAGAATCAAACCCAACACATTATAGCAAAATTCATGGACCTAGATCACGAACCAATAGACCGGAACTAGTTTTCTTTCTGATGTTTATGGAAACAAGAAGGGTCACCTCTGGTTCTCCATGGACAAGAACGTCAATGTCCAAGTCTTCTTGAAGGTCGACAACCTTCTTGATCTCCTCCTTAATGGCCTTGATGTAATCCTCCTCAGAGATCCTAGGGGAAGAAACCAAAACAACATAGACAAAGGCATTATGTAACGGTTTTCGGGAATAGGCGAAACAAGACAGTTCTTGAAAACAAGAACTCACTTTTTAGCCTTGTATTCACGTCGGACTCTCCTGAGTTCAACGGTCTGAGGGAAAGACCCAATGGTTGTCGTCGGGAGGATCGGGAGGTTCAGTTTCTTCTGCTGAGCATCAAGCCTAGCACTGACATTTGTCGAACGGCGGTGGTCAGAGCCCTTCAAAGCAGCAGCCTGACAAAAACAAAGAGCATGGTCGAGAATCAGCAATCGACCATAAGAGATATTCCACCACTTGACCGGATAGTTTCCAAGTCACACAAACACTTACAGCCTTTTGAACAGCCTCGTTGGTAACCCTTGGAGAGGATTTCCTTGAAGCCTGAGCCATGGCATTATCAGAGAAGAAGGCCTAAAAAACAGGATTTACAGAAGCTAATCAGTGAAAATGTATCAACCCAACAAATCCTAAGCCTAGAAGGGAATGCCAGAATGCAAGGCAAGAGCTTATTACTAAGGCGACATTAATGTAAAAAAGGAAGCTGATTTCGCCAAAAAGGCAAGACGTAAATTTCTCCCAATGAGGAATACCTCATCCTTATGGCCAGCCAAAGCCTTAGCCAAAGCGTTAACCTCAACAACTTTCTGGGCAGCAAATGCAAGCCAGGACTTGATTTCGTCATCCAGCTTTGTCTCGTTGATAAGGTCAACAGCTGTGTGGAGAAGAGAGCATGAGGTAGAGACAACAAGCTTGTCTGCAAAGGTAACAGTCAAATAGGTCAGTTCAGGATCGACCGATTCTAGCATGAAAAATAACATAGCATGGATAAATATCAAAGCACCTTTCCCTACCTACAATGCCCTCAAGCTCCTGCAAGGTTTTAAGAGAGGATGCAAGGTCATTGGCCCAAATGTTCCTTCCGTCGACCACACCTGCGAACAGATACTTGTCCTTCGGGAAACCAGACTTGACCAAATCAAGTGTGTTGGTTCCACGGACCAAATCGAAACCATAAGCAGTCACACCCTTTAATGAAGTAAGGATCTTGTAAGTTTCAGCAGGGATATCGGCAAAGTAGGTCTCGATAAGGACATTCAAGCCCGAGAGTGTTGACTCAAGCTCAGCATATGCATCAGTGAAAGCTTTGAGCTTGGTAGAATCAAGATCCATAACAAGTTGTGGCTCATCAAATTGGATCCAAGTAGCACCAGCTCCCTTGAGCTCCGAGATGACTTCCCTGAAGAATCATACCTCGTTATCACAAGTTAAAATAAATCAAACAAGAATTAAAATTCAAAACTTTAACACAGATAAGTCTAGTGTCATACTGGTATATGGGAAGGATTTTGTTGAGAAGGGAGAGAAGAGAAAATGACTTCTCAACACCCTTAGCAGGTTTCGAAAGCAACAAGTATGAGACAGGACCAACAAGAACCGGAACAGTATCTACTCCAAGCTGTTTCAGGTCACAAAACACAGGTTAAATTTCACTTCCACAGATCCTTATACATAAACGATTCATCACTACTTATCTAATTGCTGTGTACGTGGAAAGTAACATACCGCCTTAGCTTCCTTGTACTCGGTCACAGCCTTGTGAGATGCATACGAGAATTTTACCTCCGGACCCAACTCGGGAACAATGTAATGGCTGTGACAACACATCAAATCAAGTACTTACGCAACCAAAACAAGTCATAATCATCAACAAAGAAAAGACCACATACATAGATATCGTCAGCACTCACTAGTTAGTGTCGAACCACTTGGTCATTTCCATAGCAGGGACAGAGGCATTTCCTCTGGCCATTGAGAAGTAAACATCAAACCCGATCTCGCCACCGTTCCATCCATACCTCGGAGGGACGGCACCGAGCATGGCGGTTGTGTCGAGCACCTGGTCGTAGTAAGAAAACGTGTTGCTGGGGATGTACTTGATGTCGGCGTCAGCCATCTGCTTCCAGATGGAGGACCTGAGTTCAGCAGCAGCCTTCTGCAAATCCTCGGCGCTGCTCTTTCCGTCCCAGAATGACTCCAAGGCAAACTTGAGCTCCCTCTTGGGACCCATGCGTGGGTATCCGACAATGTGGGATGCCATTTTTCTGCACAAAACGTAATCGAATCAGAAAAAAAAAACTAGTTTCTTATTCCTACAGAATCAAGAAATTCAATTTTTGTCGTGCGATCGTCCGATGAAAAGGGTTTTAAGTTCTCCTAATTTATGGTTTGAAGAAAAGTTGATTCTGCACAAAGAACGTCAAAGTGTTGTTGTTGAGGAACGCCCAGATCGGGAACACGTGACAACAGATGGTCAGATTGAATTTAGATTCAAAAGAACCCTAGATTGCGAATCTTGACAAATCGGGCAGTAATTTGACAATAACCTAACAAGTCAGACAAGCAATTGAGGGCAGAGGAAGCAAACAAAGAAAGATTCAGAAGCTAAGATGAACACCTCACTTCAAATCGAGGTGTAAACAATACAGAGAGAGCATGAAAGAAAGAATTACAATGGATCAGATTAAATTCTACGATCTAACGGAGAGAAAACCACCAAGAACCTAACGAAGAACATTACCAAGCAGGTGGGTCAAAATGAGAAAACAACAAGGAAAAGCTCGAGAAAACGATCTAAAGAAACGAGATTGATCGTGGAGAAAAGGAAACAGGTGGGGACTAAGCGAGCCAAAGAACACAAGTAATAAGAGGAAGAGAGAGATAGAGAGAGAGAGAGAGAAATTGAAGGATCGCCATTACCTTCAACGAGAGAGAGAACAGGGGAAGTGGAAGAAGAGAAAATGGCGGAGTACGAAGGAAACTGAAGGATCGCCATCTCCCTCCTATATTTAGCTTCTTGTCAATTTGCTATGGGAAAGGCTTCTCAACGGCTATATATATTATGATTGAAAATTTGAAATTTAATATATGAATAGAATTATAGAGCATTTACTTCTCAATAAATATCATAATTGAAAATTAGTTCACAAAATTTATTTCACTTACTCTAATCTTCACTTATCGCCTGGACCATTACCAATAATGAAAGATAAAACCCTCAACATATGCGCAAAACCCTAGAAATCATAGGCATTTAGATACCATTTCAAGACGTGATTACTTTTTTATTTCATCGTTTTTAAATAAATGAGAGTATTAAATTATATTTCTGAGATAAGTAAAATCACAATAATTTAGATTACTCTTTTAATAACCATCATAAAAAATTTAATTCAACAATATAAAAAAAATGAAAGAAATATTCGCATAAACATCAATATAAAGAGTTGTGTCCATTCATTGAAAAAATGTGTTTACAAGGAGTCGGGCTCTTTCCAATTAGTTATCTAAAAAACTAACTTATGAAAAAAAAATTATATGATGTTTTTTTTTACTTTTAGATTAGCTTATGATTATGATATTTACACTAAAATATCTCACAACAACAACAACATCCATGTATTGGGAAGATTCACTATATATATCAATGTTAAAGTATTTCGATTTTCTTTTAGTATAATTAAATTGATGTAGACATATTGAAACATCAAATAGTTATATTTATAAACCAAAAGTTTTTTTTTATTATTAATAAACCAATTCAATATCTGGTCTGTCCAAGATCGTTTTAAAACTGAAATACTTGACACATCTGAAAGGTATGGAGGAGTTTAAATACTTAAGATATCTTTCAATTTTTTTATAATTAAAAAATTCATCTAATATTTAACCCAATTATATCTCATAAAAAACCGGAGAAAAATAAACTAGAATTAGGAATGAATTGCCATGGTTATGTGCATTTGCATGATAATTTGTCTTTAAGCTAATTCCAATAACATATATTTTCTTTTTTGTTTTTTTTAGTGGTAGAGTCAATGTCTAAAAAGATATAAAGTTAACCTTATTTTCATTACAATAGCATAAAGACAAGATACATGGAAGACAGCAGAAGCAACATTGTAGGAAATTAAAGCAGACACTCAGAAGAAGCAGGAGGTCTGTTTTATTTTTACTTCATCCTTCTCCATTACCTGCAAAATATGGAGAAAAAATGAGTCAGGATCATCCTAAATTATAGCAAGGTTTTTATGCATGTACGTATATATACGGATTATTGTAAAATGTATGTGTTAAAATATTGAAATTTGAGCCAAAAAAAGATTCAAAATTCAGAGTGAAAGAAGGTTGTAGCCCCAAAACTTCCAAAGACAAACATTTTTTTTTGTTTTCTCACAATTTAGACATTTTTTCACGGGTTTTTTTTCTTCTAAATTTATATTTGGATTTAAAAAAAAAAATAATATATAGAGACGGGTAAAACCTAATCGCTGTCACTGTCGCTGCTGCTGCTGTGGTGACCATCCTCGTGGTGCTTCTTCTCCTTCTTCTTCTTCTTCTTCTCCTCGCCATGGCCGTCTTGGCTGTGACCTTCTCCGTGGATCTTGTCCTTGATCTTGTCCACTATCCCTTCTTTGTGTTCATCGGTCTTCTTGTGCTCATCGGGCTTCTTGTGTTCGTCGTGACTCTGACCCTTGTGCTCACCATCCTTGTTTCCTCCCATGCCAAGTTTCTCCTCGATTTTGTGGATAATTCCTGCCATTTTCTCTCTCTATCTCTCCCTTTGATGTGTTTGGTTTTGGTTTGCAAATGCTATGGATCTTGGCTATCCATTTATAGGCCCTGATGGAAGATAATGACCGAAAATGACGTCCAATAACTCATTTTTTTTTAATATTAGTTTATTGTGTATTCGTTGATATTTTCAATTTATGTGGCTTTAAATTTTTCGGAATTTATTTAGTTTTCCATATTAGTTTGGTAACTTTTTTCCGCGTAGAAGTTACTCAAGTCTCGTATTTGTTTGTTTTTTAAATCACTGGAGTTTAATGGTTTGTAATTATCGGTCGTATTTCGATTATATAAGCGGGTTTGAGCAACGTATTTGTGCCATCTATTCTTATTTCATTGGAAGCGTAATGTTAATATGGATTATTGTTTGTCAATAACTATAAATTATCTTAAAATTTTCAAAAATTAAGAGAGATTGATTCTTTATTAATTGATATTAGATATCATATTTGGATACAGATATGATTATAATGAATAGCATATAATCGTATTTTTCGAATTTAATTGTAAAAGGTTAGATATATCTTTTTTAAAACTAAATTAACCCGATACCGAAATAAATGACAGTTATTTATTTAATCAAATCCGAATTTAAAAAAAAAAATCAATTAAAACTCGAATAAAATAAATTAATATAAATATGAAATGAATGTAATTTTTATAGCAATCGTAACTATTTTTAAAATTTTCTTTTTAAAAAAAAAAAAAGAAAAAGAAGAGGATATATCGGTTCACGCGAGATGGATGCCCATTGCCCCATTTGTCAAACTACGTGTCGGCAATGAGGTGTAAACATTGCCGACCAAAGCTAAAACATTAATTATTTATACAAAGTTTTAGCATTGACCGTGAATACGGGAAAAGTTGCACATATAATATTACACGTAATTAAATCAAAGATCTAATATATCCACAAACCATGTTAGATATTAACATGATTAGATATTTTGAATTTCATTTCATTTAGATTTTTGAAAGATTGTATCAATATAATATTACATTTCAGTTATATTTAGTTTTATTTAAAATTACTCATAACATAAATGTTTATGTTCATTGATTTTAATATTCATCTAGTTAAAATTAATTAGTTTATTTTTTTAAAAATTTAATTAATCAAATAATTTGGAAAATTATATTTAAAATAAAAATCATACATACCATATTTAGGTGGAAAGATGTCATATATTCCAAAACGAAAGAGTTGATCTAGATAAGACTTTGGATGTCGGCCACTTCATTTTGTCGTGTATCAAATAATTAATATCTCATTTTCTTTTATCTATTTATCGAATTTACGTGATCCCTTTTTTTGTAAGCCGTTGTTTAAAAATTAAAATATATAAATCTTTTTTTTTTATTTCGGTGGGAACCCGCTATACGGCCCTTCGGACCGGATCCCGAACCGTCCCAGCCTCCCCCAAAACCGAACGGTCGGTATGCCGACAGTAAACCCCCGGTCATACGCAATAGTCGGCAAACCACGCAGAACAGGTAAACCAACCGAAACTGATCGGCTAAGGCGAAGTTCAGCATCAACTGATTTCGAACCCTCAACCTCTTACGAGGGAGAGACGATCACTAACCAGTAGAGTTGGGGGCTTCCCCTAAAATATATAAATCTGTAGTTATAAGATATCACAATATGCAGACTTTTTATTAAAAGTTTGTATTGCCTATAGGTGCGTCGTATAAATTCGAAGTCGTATTTATCATTTACCAATATGACTATTTTAAAAATTAGTTATTTTAAAAAAATCGTTTCTATCACTGATTTATAAAAAATATCAGATAATTTTTTTTGTAATGTAATTACTGGATAACAAAATATTCTAATAATAAGTTAAAACAATTTGAGTAAGAAAAAGAAAATTAAGTATTATATAAGATAAGAAAAACATATATTTAAATTTCAAGCGGACAAAATGTATTAAGTATTTTTTTAAGTCATAATGAAAACTAAACATCATCGTCACCACGACGATGAGTAGTTGGTGTCGGATCTCCGAATTAAATATTCCCATAAAAGTAGACAACAATTAAAAAAAAAAATCTCCACAAATAACTTGGCAAATTCAGAAGACATGTATATACACAAAAAAAACAAAAACATAACGTAATATGGAATTTTTCTTTATAAAACGTTGAAAGTATAAAGTTCAGTTTTTAGGATAAAGGAAATAGAATAAATTCGGATAACGCAAATTCATGCATGTGAATATTATTATTATTATTATTATTATTATTATTATTATTATTATTATTATTATTATTATTAAATGGTCGACCACGTTACATGAGAGAAGCCGTGGGAGGGCTCCAATGATTCATGCACTCACATTAAATGCCTCTATTCATGCAACTGACCATCTGCAACATTTTTTTTAAATAGATTAATATTTGTCGGTGAAAACTTTACTAATACAGTAAATATTTTAATCCAGTTTTCCAAACCAGAATAATTCAAATAATATCTAATTCTATTACTCCAATTCAATTTATCGAGAAGAAACTCATCATATGTAATTTTACAACAATCAAACTAAATTCAGATAATTATAAAAATAGTAAAAACAAATAAAGATTGTTTTAAAAATAGAAATAACGAAAATATAATGATCTCCATCGAGAACATAAATAATTAACCCATAATCGGTGGATTATCATCCATCATTTACGTGCACATATTACTTATAGATTGAGTTATTCAAATTTCATTTTTTTTCAGAAACAAAAATAGAGAACTCCCATGGATTCCCGTTTCTCTCCCTATTTATTAAACTATAAATTCACGTTAATAATTTCAAACTTCCGATTTTTTTTGTTTTTTGTTTCTGATATATAAACACGAAAAATCGGTCGGTTTTTCTAAGATTACAGAATTCACAAATCCAAATAAAATACGGAACAAATGATCGCTTTTCCCGCTATTTGGAGGGCCCAAACAAAATCTATGATAAAAAAAATTCAAATTTGTGGGTAATTAAGCGATCATCAACCTAATTACTATTAATATGTAATTAAAAGTAATATTAACCTAATACTATTAATTACATTAATACCCTTATTAATTACGTGTGAATCGGCCGTTGAGACGAACCATGGAAGGCAAGTCCGAATCACTCGCCGTGGCCGGAGAAAATTTTGAACAAATCTTTGATTATGAAGAAATTCAGGGATCTTTTTGACACTTTCTATATTTTTGAGGTTCAGAGAGAGAGTACCCAGAACAAGAGGTAGTCGATTAAAATTCGAGAAAATTCAAAATTCAAAATTCAAAAAGTTTAATAAATCGAAACGACGTCGTTTGAATGTTTTGCATGAAATTTCCACGTGGCATCCTCTTAATTTGGCCACGTCACATCGCCAACTCGTGAATTCGTCAACAACTCGACGCCGAAACAGGCTCGAGCGGCGAAAAAAGAAACGGTAGAAACAACGAAACGAAGGCAAAGAAAAAGCTTATTCAGATCCCAAGAAGAAGACGACGACTGTAAGGATGATGAAGAGGAAGCACTTGTCCTCCATTGCAAACGACGTCGTCCGGAGATGTGCACTGTACTCTGCCTCTCCATCTCTCTCTCTCTCTCTACACACACACTCGCACACGCACATATATATACATATATTCGTTTTGTGATACAAATTTGATGCGTTTTTGTTCGCTGAGATAAATTATCCATGAATTAGATGATTGAACGTTGGATCATTGCCTTTTCGATTTCGTCATTTTCCCTCTGGAGAGCAACATTCGCAACCCTCTTCCGGTTATTGAACCGGTTTGATTCCATTGGTTTACTACCATGAGAGCGTATATCACATAGAATTCTAGCATTGACGTGAGTTATAAAGAAATCATTTCAATTTCCGGGTTTATACCGGTTTACATTGATCAGATTGTACTGTCATGGACGTTGATCATATCGAATTTCTAGCATGATATGCGTTGTGTGTGAAAATCAAAATGCTTGATACCCTCTCCGGTTCTGTACCGGTTATCTGGTAGACGTGTAATGTTTGATTGGATAGGAAGTTTATAGAAATTTTTTAATATATATATATATGAACTTGGAAATACAGAGAACTCAAGACGTCAGTGGACAAATTGGCTGGAGAATTTGAAAGGGCATGGAATCCCGGAATGAGCGGGACGTACTCGAAGAAGTGTGTCGAATTTTGCGGGTCAAAGGCCATGAATCATATGTGTGAAAACATCCAAGAAAGAATAAACGATGGATCGTTTAGCCGTCTCACGTTCGATATAATGCTTTCGTGGGAGAAACCCGGCTCGGAAGACGAGGAGTCTCATTCGGTAATTGCCTTTTTTTTTTTATAATATTGAGATATATTGTATTAAATTTCCGGAACAGAATTTGATTTTGAATTCTAGTTCGAAGGAATGTGAAAGCCTGTTAGAAGCCCTAATGACTTCGGTTTATTACAAATCCGCTTACTTGTATCTGAAGGAAGCGGTAGGAAAGGGGAGTGAAGATCAGAGGATTCATGCAACATTGTCACCGGAACAAGACGACGTCTCTCTCTTTTACTCGGACATCATGCCCCTTCTCGTATGTTTCGACTTTGATAAACGTACCCATGAATTTGTCTTTGCTTTTTCTATTTACAACCGAACTTGGATTAAATTTTGGTACTGTTTTCACATTTTTCGTCTAGGCTGATCATGAACCGAGTGTAGGAGAAGATGCATTTGTGTTTTTGGGATCCCTCATTCCGCTCCCTGGGGATATCATCAATGGAAGATTCACATTCGAGACTTTAACTGCTCCTACGGGCCACCGCCTATATTTCCCTGCTTATGATATGTTCCTCAAAGAAATAGACAAGTAATTTTTCCCATATAACCCTTTTAAAGATGCCACATTTAGGCTTAGGATCTTGCGTGATTTACCGTATACTACGTCTCACGACACATTTAACTGGTTTCCCTTATTGTTTGAAACATTTTGTTTATTTTCTAGGTGCATGAGGCATCTTCAAAAACAAGCTATACCGAAAGGGGTTGAACTAGCGGACGATGAATTTATATTGCACGTGGAAGGGACGATGGCTTCACAGAGAGTGGTTCGCCACATCAAAGAAACTAGTTGGCCAGGTTTTTTTGTTATGTTTTTAGTCCTTGCCTTGTCTAGGCGAATGAAAACCATAGAGATTAAGCTTGCATTAATTGGCATCAATTCACATTTCTATTCAACAAAATAAAATAAAACTTGAACTTAGTTGCTTTTGCAAATTCTTGATTCAGCTTGGTTATTGCCAACTTGGTTGCTCTTAAAAAAACGGGTTCGCTGAGTAATCCATTGATGGATTCCGAGTGAGTGATATTTCGATATCTTTCTCATCGAATGACTTGGTTTTTGTAGGTAAGCTTACTTTGACAAACTATGCTCTTTACTTCGAAGCAGCCGGGATTATAAATTATGAAGATGCTCTCAAAATAGACCTTTCAAAGGATACCGAGAGCTCCGTTAAACCTGTCTCCACCGGTCCATGGGGCGCTCCTCTTTTCGACAAGGCCATAATTTATGAAACTCCTGAACTGTAAGAATCTCATGCTTAAAAATAATTTTTATTGTATTGACAGAAGAACAATAAACAGGTTTCTGTTTTTAATTGTTTAAAATACTTTAAATATCTCTTTTCCTTTTTCTTTGTGTGTAAAATGTTAGCTAGAAGTCGATCTTGTTGGAATAAGAAAAAGATGAGTGTTTTCTAATATATATTCCTTGTTTTATATGATTTTATAGTGAGGAAGGAATCGTGATAGAATTCCCAGAGATAATAAGCTCGACGAGACGAGATCACTGGCTTGTCCTCGTGAAGGAAATAATGTTGATGCATCGGTTCTTGAGGAAATTTAAATTTGAAGCTCCTTTACTGGCATGGGAAATCCACTCAAGAACGATCTTGGCAATCATACGACTTCATGCTGCTCGGGAAATGCTGAGGATTTCTCCTCCAGATCCTGCCAAGTTTTTGATATTCAGTTTGTTCGAGGAAGTTCCCAAGGGAGACTTTGTACTCGAAGAACTTGCAGAAAGTCTGAAGGTGATAAGCACCAAGAACCCGTGTACCGCGAGCTCGATACTGAGGAATATGAACTTGGCACAACTTAATATTCGACTAAGTGAGGGGGCAAAGGATAAGATCCAAGAGAAGGATAGTGTGATCGACAGAGAAGACGTCCATTCGTCACTTGAAAGTGCGGTGAATCAGTCGAGGGAAGAGGCCAGAGCCATCGATAGGGCAAAGGCGACAACTGTAAAATTGGAAGAAGAAGGAATTAGCGAAAGTGTAACGGTTCTCATGGTAAGAAAAAGTTCGTGGCTTTACGGAGTTTCCCTTACCATAGGTCATGTTTTCAATGTCAAAAGTTGATCTCCTCTTATGATTTTTACAGAGTTTCTTTCTCGATGCTCGGACTATATACTGTTGGTACGAGCTTGAACTCATTAAATGATATTGTGTTGTTTTTCTTGCAGGAGTTGTTGAGACCACTCCGAGATATATTGCAAGGGTTCCAGAAAATGCTGTACTGGGAAAGGCCTTATCATACAATAGTCGTTCTAACCATGAC
>NW_010969124.1:0-392 GCF_000463585.1 Tarenaya hassleriana | reverse complement strand
CTTGCCTGTACTCTTATCCCTGAGTCTTTGATCAAGGAGTGGCTCACTGCCCAAAACTGTCATGGAGCCTTTAGGAGTCTTCGGATTTAGGAGTCAGCATAGGTCGAAAGCTTTCTTTTCTTCCTCTTATGTATATGTAATTTTCTCTCTCTTAAGGTCTTTCCTTACGTGGATGTAGTTCAAAGCTTGAGCTTTCGATATTTGGAATGCCAACCCCGATTGCCTTAACTAGTTCCCTGGGATCACAACTACCTTAGAGGAGAACTTGCTCGTCCCTCGGACTCTTTTCAACAAGAGAGCAACAGGAGCGTTCGCTCAAGCTATCGTCTAAGCTCAGCTCCTGTTCACAAATGAAATGCCATTAACTTTGAACCAGGAAAAGCAAATTCCGC
>NW_010969123.1:0-392 GCF_000463585.1 Tarenaya hassleriana | reverse complement strand
AAAAAAATCAAACCGGATTTAACCGCGTGTACCAATTCCAATAGCATTTTTAATATTAGGTAATAAATAATCTAATGTTATTGGTTACGTGAGGTGACAAATTTTTTTTTAAAAAAACCTAATATTTTTGGAGGATTAGAACTAATAAATATCAGAGGACAACTTTATAATGGCTTTTACATTATAGCTTGGCGGTTGGTCCATGTTTTTAAATAAACAAACTTTAGTTGTGGGTTCATGCATGTTATACAAATTATAGGTTTTCTTTTATTTAACATACAGAAAAATAATTGTAAAGATATTCGTGAGAAGGGTCGCCGATATCATTCATTACGTTATCGTGATCGCTGGGTACAATACAAGTGTGTAAATATATACATGTATATTTTTTT
>NW_010969122.1:0-392 GCF_000463585.1 Tarenaya hassleriana | reverse complement strand
GAAAACTGAACCGAGAAGGTCAAGCTCACGACCCTAAATGAGCCCTTGTCGGGAGGGACCCCGATCACATATCCTTGGTGTTTGGTTTGTTTTATATTTATTTTTGTAATATACTGTGTGCGATTATAATTTCTCTTAAAGCTCAGATGGAAAACAATAACCGAGAACAACGAAACTCCTCACTCTCAGAAGAAACGACTCAAGCTCCATGAGAACAGCTAAGTGTCTCCCTCTTTTCCATTAATTCCTACACATCATGAGTCGTTTCTCGACCACGACGCGAGCTAACACCGAGGACGGTGTTCAGTTCAAGTTTGGGGGAGAGATTCGACGATAGTCAATTACATCGATAATCGTATTTTTAAGGTAATATGTACATATACATAGATATA
>NW_010969121.1:0-392 GCF_000463585.1 Tarenaya hassleriana | reverse complement strand
GGGTGTAGTGCTCTTAACGCTTTCAGAACAAGTATTCTCTTTCAGTCTCTTTCAGAGCCTTCACAGCCAGAGAACTGACTATAGGAGTGACTATGGCAGTTGCGAGTACTTTCTAGTGGTTGTTAGTAGTGGTTTCCTAGTGGTGGCAATAGCAGTGGCAGTAGCAGTCGTAGTAGGCGCGTTAACGGTGAGCTAGCGAGAAGCGAATGAAATGAGCTGTCGCAGTAGGTATCTGAGCGAGGATTGTTGAAAGACGGTCAAACTGCGCTGGTTACTCAAACCGCTAGTGCACTTGAAGCGAAGCATGCTATTACGCCCCCCTTTCGAGTAAGCTCCTGTGTCTTCTTTTGCTCTTCCAGTTCAACAAGGATCTTAACCTACACCGGTTACCG
>NW_010969120.1:0-392 GCF_000463585.1 Tarenaya hassleriana | reverse complement strand
CGCATATGTAATATCCGGACGAGTGGCTAGGAGGTACAGAAGCTTGCCAATGAGACGTCTAAACGGTTCTGGATCTGGCAAGATTTCACTGTCGGAGATGCCCAATCGGTGGTTCTGCTCTAACGGGAATAATGCAGGTTTTGCAGCCAATAACCCAGCTTCTGCAATGAGATCAAGTGTGTATTTTCTTTGGCATAGAGAGAAACCAGATGAATTTCGCGCCACCTCAATGCCGAGAAAATATTTCAAGCTGCCAAGGTTCTTCATTCTGAAACAGTGACTGAGATAGAGTTTAAAATTTGTCATAGCTTGAGCACAACTTCCCGTGATCAACAAATCATCGACGTAGACAAGCACGTGGAGACGGGTGGTACCCTGTTTCAGAATAAATA
>NW_010969119.1:0-393 GCF_000463585.1 Tarenaya hassleriana | reverse complement strand
CAAAGCGGAGCGCCATCCGTACCGAGACCTTCAGGATCTCGTGCACCTAGCCGTACAAATCAAACAACAAGAGAGACGTAAGTCTTCTAGGCTAGGGAAACCCCGGGTTTATCCGCCAGGAACCTCTAGTACGCCATCTAAGCCGACACCTTTTAGGAGAGAGGTCCCCGAGAGCCGACCCATACCCAGTTACCGGGACAAAGGAAAGAGTCCAGAAATTTCTGACCCGAAACCCCAGCCCGAGCTTACCAAAGACACTCGGACACGTGAAATCATTTGCTATAAGTGTCGCGGACGAGGCCATATGGCCAAGGACTGTCCGAATTCCCGTATAATGATCATTACGGACAACGGGGAATATGAGTCCTTAGACGAGGACGAGGCTGCCGACTC
>NW_010969118.1:0-393 GCF_000463585.1 Tarenaya hassleriana | reverse complement strand
ATCTTGCCCATCAAACAAGACTCGCAAGATTCAAGAGACTCAAAGTCAAAAGAATCCAGAAAACCTTCAGAATGAAGCTTCTGTATGCGCTTCTCGTTTCTATGACCTAGACGACAATGCCAGAGGAAGGTCGGGTTTAAGTCGTTCGGCTTAAATCGTTTAGTACTCACGTTATAGATGGATGAAGTTGAGTTCGAAGGATGATCATTCAAGACGTATAAACCATTAACTAGATAACCATTACCATAGTAAATATCGTCTCGATAAATCATCAAACTCGAGTTCTCAATCACAAATCGAAAACCATCAATTGAGACAGGCCCCTGGATTCAGTTCTGAGTCAAGACAGCTGAGCTCGAGCCCAGGAATCTGGATCCGGTCCGGATCCACCTG
>NW_010969117.1:0-204 GCF_000463585.1 Tarenaya hassleriana | reverse complement strand
CCAGGTAAGCTGAAGTCTAAGTGGTCCGGTCCATTCAAGATTCATCGAGTTTACGACCACGACGCAATTGAGCTGTATAACAGCACGGGTGGTACGTTCAAGATAAATGCATAGCGTCTGAAGCTGTATAACCCGGCCGACCCTGCAGGTGAGAGAGGCGTTCTTCCTCTCACTATACCACCATCAGCCTGAGTTCACGTACGG
>NW_010969116.1:0-393 GCF_000463585.1 Tarenaya hassleriana | reverse complement strand
CAATTTTTGTTTATAAAAAATATTTAAAAATATATAAACTTTAAAATTCTACAAAAATATACACATTTTTTCTGCTTCCAATTAAAGTAATAAATTTTATAGGAATTGTAAAAAATATACTGTATTTGACGTTATTTTATGTTTGTTGTGTAGTTTTTGGAAGCATTTGTATACTTTTGTATATTTTTAACGACTTATTGTAAAATCTATGATTTTAATTAGAAATCGAAAAAAAAAATCTCAAATGTTTCTAAATATTTTTAAAAATTATACATCAAATCTAAAAATTATAACAAATTATAGGGTTTTCAAATTTTTAACAACTTAAATAGCACTCCCAAAGAAATTTGTATTTGGAAATTGGTACAGTATTTCGGCGTCTAAACCGAGCAA
>NW_010969115.1:0-393 GCF_000463585.1 Tarenaya hassleriana | reverse complement strand
CCTAGAATCGATCTCTTAGGAATAGGATTCGCTCTAGAGATCCCAGGAAACCCAACATTTACTAATACCATGTACAAATCACAACAACATTCATCCATCGAAAATAGATTCGGGAGGCAAAGACGATATATATAAACATCTTACTGGATTATCATTGATAGCACCGAGATGCATTTCAGCTACGAAGAGTTGATGGACATACCCCAAACTTTTCTCGGCACCCTGATCATTTTTACGAAAGAAATGTAATGGGTTATATATGATCATTTTGATCATGCACAACATCCAAAGCCTAGAAGTGCTAAAAATGATTGTGCGTTCAAGTTTGAGATTATCGTTCGTGTTCAACAATTTTCAAGCAATGACATTAAACATGATAGTTTTTTCTTTAAA
>NW_010969114.1:21294-21647 GCF_000463585.1 Tarenaya hassleriana | reverse complement strand
TGTTTAGAGTTCATCTAAACATATTTAGAGTGCATCCAAACATGTTTAGAGTGCATTAAAACACTTTTAGAGTGCGTGAAAACATGTTTAAAAGGCGTCGAAACATGTTTAGAGTGCAATAAAAGATGTTTAGAGTTCGTCGAAACATGTTTAGAGCACGTCGAAACATATTTAGAGTGCATCCAAACTTGTTTAAAGTGCGTCAAAATATACTAAGAGTGCATCCAAACATGTTTAGAGTGCATTAAAAAAATTGTAGAGTGTCGAACCATATTAAGAGTGACTCGAAACATGTTTAGAGTTCGTCTAAACATGTTTAGAGCGCATCCAAACATGTTTAGAGTGCATCAAAA
>NW_010969114.1:20141-20876 GCF_000463585.1 Tarenaya hassleriana | reverse complement strand
TTAGAGTGCATCCAAACTTGTTTAAAGTGCGTCAAAACATAGTAATAGTGCATACATACATGTTTAGAGTGGATTAAAACATTTTTAGAGTGCGTCAAACCAAATTTAGAGTTCATCTAAACATGTTTAGAGTGCATCCAAACATGTTTAGAGTGCGTCAAACCATATTTAGAGTGCGTCGAAACATGTTTAGAGTTCGTCTAAACATGTTTTGAGTGCACCAAATCACGTTTAGAGTACGTCCAAACATATTTAGAGCGCATCCAAACTTGTTTAAAGTGCGTCAAAACATAGTAAGAGTGCATACAAACATGTTTAGAGTGGATTAAAACATTTTTAGAGTGCGTCAAACCAAATTTAGAGTGCCTCGAAACATGTTTAAAGTTCGTCTAAACATGTTTCGAGTGCATCCAAACATGTTTAGAGTGCATTAAAACATTTTTAGAGTGCGGCGAAACATGTTTAGAGTGCAATAAAAGATGTTTAGAGTTCGTCGAAACATTTTTAGAGTATGTCGAAACATACTTAGAGTGCATCCAAACTTGTTTAAAGTGCGTCAAAACATAGTAAGAGTGCATACATACATGTTTAGAGTGGATTAAAACATTTTTAGAGTGCGTCGAACCATGTTTAGAGTGCATCCAAACATGTTTAGAGTGCGTCAAACCATATTTAGAATGCGTCGAAACATGTTTAGAGTTCATCTAAACATGTTTAGAGTTCATCTAAACATGT
>NW_010969114.1:17191-19925 GCF_000463585.1 Tarenaya hassleriana | reverse complement strand
AATATACTAAGAGTGCATCCAAACATGTTTAGAGTGCATTAAAAAAATTTTAGAGTGTCGAACCATATTAAGAGTGACTCGATGTTTAGAGTTCGTCTAAACATGTTTAGAGGGCATCCAAACATTTTTAGAGTGCATTAAAACACTTTTAGAGTGTGTCGAAACATGTTTAGAGTTCGTCTAAACATGTTTTGAGTGCACCAAATCACGTTTAGAGTACGTCCAAACATATTTAGAGTGCATCCAAACATATTTACAGTGCGTCAAAACATACTTAGAGTGCATTCAAACATATTTAGAGAGCATCGAAATATTTTAAGAGTGCGTCGAAACATGTTTAGAGTGCATCCAAACATACTTAGAGTGCATCCAAACACGATTAGAGTGCGTTCTAACATGTTTAAAGTGCGTTGAAACACGTTTAGATACGTCCAAACACTTTTAGAGAGCATCCAAACATTTTTAGAGTGCATCGAAATATTTTTAGAATGTGTCGAAATATGTTTAGAGTGCATCCAAACACACTTAGAGTGCGTCGAAACACGTATAGAGTGCGTCCAAATACTATTAGAGTGCATCCAAACATGTTTAGAGTGCATCAAAACATTTTTAGAGTGCGTCAAAACATGTTTAAAGTGCGTCGAAACATGTTTAAGGTGCAATAAAAGATGTTTAGAGTTCGTCGAAACATGTTTAGAGCACGTCGAAACATATTAAGAGCGCATCCAAACTTGTTTAAAGTGTGTCAAAACATACTAAGAGTGCATCCAAACATGTTTAGAATGCATTAAAACATTTTTAGAGTGCGTCGAACCATATTTAGAGTGCCTCGAAACAGGTTTAGAGTTCGTGTAAACATGTTTAGAGTGCATTAAAACACTTTTAGAGTGTGTCAGAACATGTTTAGAGTTCGTCTAAACATGTTTTGAGTGCACCAAATCACGTTTAGAGTACGTCCAAAAACATTTAGAGTGCGTCCAAAAACGTTTAGATACGTCCAAACACTTTTAGAGAGCATCCAAACATAGTTAGAGTGCATCGAAATAATTTTAGAATGTGTCGAAACATGTTTAGAGTGCGTCGAAACACGTATAGAGTGCGTCCAAACACTTTTAGAGTGCATCCAAACATGTCTAGAGTGCATCAAAACATTTTTAGAGTGCGTCAAAACATGTTGAAAGTGCATCGAAACATGTTTAGAGTGCAATAAAAGATGTTTATAGTTCGTCGAAACATGTTTAGAGCACGTCGAAACATATTTAGAGCACATCTAAACATGTTTAAAGTGCGTCAAAACATACTAAGAGTGCATCCAGACATGTTTAGAATGCATTAAAATATTTTTTAGTGTCGAACCATACTTAAAGTGACTCGAAACATGTTTAGATCTCGTCTAAACATGTTTTGAGTGCATCCAAACATGTTTACGCTAAACATGTTTTGAGTGCACCAAATCACGTTTAGAGTACGTCCAAACATATTTAGAGTGCATCCAAACATGTTTAAAGTGCATCAAAACATACTTAGAGTGCATCCAAACATATTTAGAGAGCATCGAAATATTTTAAGTGTGTCGAAACATGTTTAGAGTGCATCCAAACATACTTAGAGTGCATCCAAACACGATTAAAGTGCGTTCAAACACGTTTCGAGTTTGTCCAAACACGTTTAGATACGTCCAAACACTTTTAGAGAGCATCCAAACATGTTTAGAGTGCATCGAAATATTTTTAGAATGCGTCAAAACATGTTTAAAGTGCGTCGAAACATGTTTAGGGTGCAATAAAAGATGTTTGGAGTTCGTCGAAACATGTTTAGAGTACGTCGAAACATATTTAGAGCGCATCCAAACTTGTTTAAAGTGCGTCAAAACATACTAAGAGTGCATCCAAACATGTTTAGAATGCATTAAAATATTTTTAGAGTGCGTCGAACCATATTTAGAGTGCCTCGAAACATATTAAGAGTTCGTCTAAACATGTTTCGAGAGCATCCAAACATGTTTAGAGTGCAATAAAAGATGTTTAGAGTTCGTCGAAACATGTTTAGAGCACGTCGAAACATATTTAGAGTGCATCCAAACTTGTTTAAAGTGCGTCAAAACATAGTACGAGTACATAGATACATGTTTAGAGTGGATTAAAACATTTTTAGAGTGCATCGAACCATGTTTAGAGTTCATCTAAACATGTTTAGAGTGCATCCAAACATGTTTAGAGTGCGTCAAATCATATTTAGAGTGCGTCGAAACATGTTTAGAGTTCATCTAAACATGTTTAGAGTGCATCCAAACATGTTTAGAGTGCATCCAAACATGTTTAGAGTACATTAAAACACTTTTAGAGTGCGTCAAAACATGTTTAGAGTGCAATAAAAGATGTTTAGAGTTCGTCGAAACATGTTTAGAGCACGTCGAAACATATTTAGAGTGCATCCAAACTTGTTTAAAGTGCCTCAAAATATACTAAGAGTGCATCCAAACATGTTTAGAGTGCATTAAAAAAATTTTAGAGTGTCGAACCATATTAAGAGTGACTCGAAACATGTTTAGAGTTCGTCTAAACATGTTTAGAGGACATCCAAACATGTTTAGAGTGCATTAAACCTTTTAAGAGTGCAACGAAACATGTTTAGAGTGCAATAAAAGATGTTTAGAGTTCGTCGAAACATGTTTAGAGCACGTCGAAACATATTTAGAGCGCATCCAAACTTGTTTAAAGTGCGTCAAAACATA
>NW_010969114.1:15383-16593 GCF_000463585.1 Tarenaya hassleriana | reverse complement strand
CATCCAAACACATTTAGAGTGCATCCAAACATGTTTAGAGTGCATTAAAACATTTTTAGAGTGCGTCAAACCATATTTAGAGTGCGTCGAAACATGCTTAAAGTTCATCTAAACATGTTTAGAGTGCATCCAAATATGTTTAGAGTGCATATAAACACTTTTAAAGTGCGTCAAAACATGTTTAAAATGCGTCGAAACATGTTTAGAGTGCAATAAAAGATCTTTAGAGTTCGTCGAAACATGTTTAGAGCACGTCGAAACATATTTAGAGTGCATCCAAACTTGTTTAAAGTGCGTCAAAACATACTAAGAGTGCATCCAAACATGTTTAGAGTGCATTAAAACATTTTTAGAGTGCGTCGAACCATATTTAGAGTGCGTCGAAACATGTTTAGAGTTCATCTAAACATGTTTAGAGTGTATCCAAACATGTATAGAGTGCATTAAAAAACTTTTACAGTGCGTCGGAACATGTTTAGAGTTCGTCTAAACATGTATTGAGTTCACCAAATAATGTTTAGAGTACGTCCAAACACATTTAGAGTGCATCCAAATATGTTTAAAGTGCGTCAAAACATACTTAGAGTGCATCCTAACATATTTAGAGAGCATCGAATGATTTTAAGAATGCATTGAAACATGTTTAGAGTGCATCCAAACATACTTAGAGTGGATCCAAACACGTTTAGAGTGCGTTCAAACACGTTTAGAGTGCGTCCAAACACGTTTAGATGCGCCCAAACACTTTTAGAGAGCATCCAAACATGTTTAGAGCGCATCGAAATATTTTTAGAATGTGTCGAAACATGTTTAGAGTGCATCCAAACATACTTAGAGTGCTTCGAAACACGTATAGAGTGCGTCCAAACACTTTTAGAGTGCATCCAAACATGTTTAATGTGCAATAAAAGACGTTTAGAGTCCGTCGAAACATATATATATTGAGTGCTTTTAAACATGTTTAGAGTGCGTCGAAACATGTTTAGAGTGCAATAAAAGATGTTTAGAGTTCGTCGAAACATGTTTAAAGAACGTTGAAACATATTAAGAGCGCATCCAAACTTGTTTAAAGTGCGTCAAACATACTAAGAGTGCATCCAAACATGTTTAGAATGCATCAAAACATTTTTAGAGTGCGTCGAACCATATTTAGAGTGCCTCGAAACATGTGTAGACGAACTCTAAACATGTTTAGAGTGCATCCAAACAT
>NW_010969114.1:13686-14955 GCF_000463585.1 Tarenaya hassleriana | reverse complement strand
TCGAAACATGTTTAGAGTTCGTCTAAACATGTTTCGAGTGCATCCAAACATGTTTAGAGTGCATTAAAAAAATTTTAGAGTGTCGAACCATATTAAGAGTGACTCGAAACATGTTTAGAGTCTGTCTAAACATGTTTAGAGGACAGCCAAACATGTTTAGAGGGCATCCAAACATGTTTAGAGTGCATTAAAACACTTTTAGAGTGCGTCGAAACATGTTTAGAGTTCGTCTAAACATGTTTTGAGTGCACCAAATCACGTTTAGATTACGTCCAAACATATTTAGAGTGCATCCAAACATGTTTAAAGTGCGTCAAAACATACTTAGAGTGCATTCAAACATATTTAGAGAGCATCGAAATATTTTAAGAGTGCGTCGAAACATGTTTAGAGTGCATCCAAACATGTTTAGAGTGCGTCAAATCATATTTAGAGTGCGTCGAAACATGTTTAGAGTTCATCTAAACATGTTTAGAGTGCATCCAAACATGTTTGGAGTGCATCCAAACATGTATAGAGTGCATTCAAACACTTTTAGAGTGCGTCAAAACATGTTTAAAGTGCGTCGAAACATGTTTAGAGTGCATGTTTAGAGTTCATCTAAACATGTTTAGAGTGCATCCAAACATATTTAGAGTGCGTCGAAACACGTATAGAGTGCGTCCAAACACTTTTAGAGTGCATCCAAACATGTTTAGAGTGCATCAAAACATTTTTAGAGTGCGTCAAAACATGTTTAAAGTGCGTCGAAACATGTTTAGGGTGCAATAAAAGATGTTTAGAGTTCGTCGAAACATGTTTAGAGCACGTCGAAACATATTTAGAGCGCATCCAAACTTGTTTAAAGTGCGTCAAAATATACAAAGAGTGCATCCAAACATGTTTAGAGTGCATTAAAAAAATTTTAGAGTGTCGAACCATATTAAGAGTGACTCGAAACATGTTTAGAGTTTGTCTAAACATGTTTAGAGGACATCCAAACATGTTTAGAGGGCATCCAAACATGTTTAGGGTGCATTAAAACACTTTTAGAGTGCGTCGAAACATGTTTAGAGTTCGTCTAAACATGTTTTGAGTGCACCAAATCACGTTTAGAGTACGTCTAAACATATTTAGAGTGCATCCAAACATGTTTAAAGTGCGTCAAAACATACTTAGAGTGCATTCAAACATATTTAGAGAGCATCGAAATATTTTAAGAGTGCGTCGAAACATGTTTAGAGTGCATCCAAACATACTTAGAGTGCATCCAAACACGATTAGAGTGCG
>NW_010969114.1:12681-13650 GCF_000463585.1 Tarenaya hassleriana | reverse complement strand
TGCATTAAAACATTTTTAGAGTGCGTCGAACCATATTTAGAGTGCCTCGAAACATGTTTAGAGTTCGTCTAAACATGTTTAGAGTGCATTAAAACACTTTGAGAGTGTGTCAGAACATGTTTAGAGTTCGTCTAAACATGTTTTGAGTGCACCAAATCACGTTTAGAGTACGTCCAAACACATTTAGGGTGCGTCCAAACACGTTTAGATACGTCCAAACACTTTTAGAGAGCATCCAAACATAGTTAGAGTGCATCAAAATATTTTTAGAATGTGTCGAAACATGTTTAGAGTGCATCCAAACATACTTAGAATGCGTCGAAACACGTATAGAGTGCGTCCAAACACTTTTAGAGTGCATCCTTTAGAGTGCATCAAAACATTTTTAAAGTGCGTCAAAACATACTTAGAGTGTATTCAAACATATTTAGAGAGCATCGAAATATTTTAAGAGTGCGTCGAAACATGTTTAGAGTGCATCCAAACATACTTATAGTGCATCCAAACACGATTAGAGTGCGTTCTAACATGTTTAAAGTGCGTTCAAACACGTTTAGATACGTCCAAATACTTTTAGCGAGCATCCAAACATTTTTAGAGTGCATCGAAATATTTTTAGAATGTGTCGAAACATGTTTAGAGTGCATCCAAACATACTTAGAGTGCGTCGAAACACGTATAGAGTGGGTCCAAACACTATTAGAGTGCATCCAAACATGTTTAGAGTGCATCAAAACATTTTTAGAGTGCGTCAAAACATGTTTAAATTGCGTCGAAACATGTTTAGGGTGCAATAAAAGATGTTTAGAGTTCGTCGAAACATGTTTAGAGCACGTCGAAACATATTTAGAGTGCATCAAACTTGTTTAAAGTGCGTCAAAACATACTAAGAGTGCATCCAAACATGTTTAGAATGCATTAAAACATTTTTAGAGTGCGTCGAACCATATTTAGAGTGCCTCGAAACAT
>NW_010969114.1:11294-12240 GCF_000463585.1 Tarenaya hassleriana | reverse complement strand
AAACATGTTTAGAGTGCATTAAAACACTTTTAGAGTGTGTCGGAACATGTTTAGAGTTCGTCTAAACATGTTTTGAGTGCACCAAATCACGTTTAGAGTACGTCCAAACACATTTAGAGTTCATCCAAATACGTCCAAACACATTTAGCGTGCGTCCAAACACGTTTAGATACATCCAAACACTTTTAGAGAGCATCCAAACATAGTTAGAGTGCATCGAAATATTTTTAGAATGTGTCGAAACATGTTTAGAGTGCATCCAAACATACTTAGAATGCGTCGAAACACGTATAGAGTGCGTCCAAACACTTTTAGAGTGCATCCAAACATGTTTAAAGTGCGCCAAAACATACTTAGAGTGTATTCAAACATATTTAGAGAGCATCGAAATATTTTAAGAGTGCGTCGAAACATATTTAGAGTGCATCCAAACATACTTAGAGAGCATCCAAACATGTTTAGAGTGCATCGAAATATTTTTAGAATGCGTCAAAACATGTTTAAAGTGCGTCGAAACATGTTTAGAGTGCAATAAAAGATGTTTAGAGTTCGCCGAAACATGTTTAGAGCACGTCGAAAAATATTTAGAGCACATCCAAACTTGTTTAAAGTGCGTCAAAATATACTAAGAGTGCATCCAAACATGTTTAGAGTGCATTAAAACATTTTTAGAGTGCGTCGAACCATATTTAGAGTGCGTCGAAACATATTTAGAGTTCATCTAAACATGTTTAGAGTGCATCCAAACATGTTTAGAGTGCATTAAAAAACTTTTAGAGTGCGTCGGAACATGTTTAGAGTTCGTCTAAACATGTTTTGAGTGCACCAAATCACGTTTAGAGTATGTCCAAACACATTTAGAGTGCATCCAAATATGTTTAGAATGCATTAAAACATTTTTAGAGTGCGTCGAACCATATTTATAGTGTTTCGAAAGATGTTTAGT
>NW_010969114.1:2399-10758 GCF_000463585.1 Tarenaya hassleriana | reverse complement strand
CGTCGAAACATGTTTAGAATGCATCCAAACATACTTAGAGGGCATCCAAACACGTTTAGAATGCGTTCAAACACGTTTAGAGTGCGGCCAAACTCGTTTAGAATGCGTCCAAACACTTTTAGAGAACATCCAAACATGTTTAGAGTGCATCGAAATATTTTTAGAATGTGTCGAAACATGTTTAGAGCGCATCCAAACATACTTAGAGTGCGTCGAAACACGTATAGAGTGCGTCCTAATACTTTTAGAGTGCATCCAAACATGTTAAGAGTGCATCAAAACATTTTTAGAGTGCATCAAAACATGTTTAAAGTGCGTCGAAAAACATGTTTAGAGTTCTATAAAAGATGTTTAGAGTTTGTCAAAACATATTTAGAGCACGTTGAAACATATTTAGAGCGCATCCAAACTTGTTTAAAGTGCGTCAAAACATACTAAGAATGCATCCAAACATGTTTAGAGTGCATTAAAACATTTTTAGAGTGCGTCGAACCATATTTACAGTGTCTCGAAACATGTTTAGACGAACTCTAAACATGTTTAGAGTGCATCCAAACATGTTTAGACTGCATTAAAACACCTTTAGAGTGCGTAAAAACATGTTTAAAGTGCGTCGAAACATGTTTAGAGTGCAATAAAAGATGTTTAGAGTTCGTCGAAACATGTTTAGAGCACGTTGAAACATATTTAGAGCGCATCCAAACTTGTTTAAAGTGCGTCAAAACATACTAAGAGTGCATCCAAACAAGTTTAGAGTGCATTAAAACATTTTTAGAGTGCGTCGAACCATATTTAGAGTGCCTCGATTCATGTTTAGATTTCGTCGAACCATGTTTAGAGTGCATCCAAACATGTTTAGGGTGCATTAAAAGATGTTTAGAGCACGTCGAAACATGTTTAAAGTGCATCCAAACTTGTTTAAAGTGCGTCAAAACATACTAAGAGTACATCCAAACATGTTTATTATAGTGCATTAAAATTTTTTTAGTGATATGATCCCAAGATCGATAGATTTTCCGATAGGCGGTGGATGGGTTCCCTAAACCCCTAAACAACTCGCAAACGAAACCTAAGCAAGCGTTCGAGACGAACGATCTTAAACCCCGAGTGAACCTGGTTTAGAAACGTAGGGTGATCGAAGACGCCACAAGTGTTGTGCGGAATCAACACTTAATAAGTCAAGATTGAACGCCACGGATGAAGATCCGATAAGTTCAGAAATTAGTTCTAAAAGAACTCTAAGAGAAACCTCTCAAAATATATGTCAAAGTTGTTGTCTACAATCTGATTTTGATCCCTATTTATAGATCTCAATGCATAAAACTTAACAAAATCAACATAAATGAACACAAACAAAGAGGTTTGAATGTGTAGTCTTCAAGAAAGTCATAATTGACTTTGTTGTCTTCAAGAATGAAGTTGAAAAGTCATCTTGACCAGATTTAATGCCAATTTTCGTCCTCCTTATTGGGCTTGAATTTTGGACTTGATTTATGGGCCTTCCAAGAATGAAATCAAGTGGATAATGGGTTGAACTTGTGGTTGATCCAAACCCATGCACTTTTCATGTATTCTTGACCCAAACATTCAAGAATAAGGCAATTTGGCACAACTTATAGCTTCTTGGCTCGTGCTCTCGTCATCGGTCTAATTGGCTCGGTGAATTCTATCGCTTTGTCCATTCCGTAGCAAGCTTCCAATCCATTTGAATGGGGTTGCCTTCGATATCACATCATTCTCCTCTTCTTGAGAAAGATTTGTCCTCAAATCTGAATCATCTGCAACAAAAGGAGATAGATGAACAACGTTGAATGTTGAACTAATAACAAACTAACTCGAAAGCTCAAGTTGGTAAGCATTGTTATTGATCTTTTTAAGAGCATTAAAAGGGCCAACTCCCCTGGGCATCAACTTTGATTTTCTTTGATTCGGAAATCTCTCTTTGCGCATGTGTACCCAAACCATGTCTCCCGATTCGAATACAACCTCTTTTCGCCCTTTGTTTGCTTGCTTGGCGTATCGTTTCATCCTCTTTTGGATTCCAGTATCAAATATAGCATTTTGATGTGAACCAAAGTATAGAGATACAATACCGAACTCCATATGAGTTGAAGAATCTTTGATATGCCCAGATTTGATGAGTAAAAACTCATCAATTGCATCTCCACTTTCAGCATCTCCTGTTAGCTTTTGAATTTATTCTTTCGGTTTTCTGCCTAGAGAGCTTTCACCGAATATAAAATCAATTGGATGTTTCATTCGTTGAATTGAATTCAATCCAGATTGAGTTTCATCATCATGTTCCTGCAAACACTCAAAACCCAAACTAGACAGAGAAGATGTGAGTTCGTTAGTTCTCAAAAGAGCCTCTTTGCACACGAGTACAATCATCGGCTGATGAGAAAGCAAAGCTTTCTTAATTTCACTCACTCTCATGAAGAAATTTGTGTTTGATCTCACGAGTATACTCTCAAAGGTCTTTTTCTGAGTTTCTCTCGAAACCTCACAAATTTTTGAGTGAACTACCTCATGGTCACACATTTTGAATTGTTTCTTCTCCAATGGTAACTTGCTCGTCATGTTTGTGAAACTTTTTCCAACAATTAAGTTTTCCTGTTGCACAAACACTTCTTCTTTTTCTTCCAAATCAGGTGTTATTCTATCCAGAAATAATTCTTTGCTTGCACCAATTGGGTCTTCAACCTCATCTCGAGATGCAACTGACCGAGTTGCAACTATATCATCAGCTTCGACCAATCCATCTTCAGATACATCCGACTTTGTGTTAACCTCAAGAACAACTTCTCCATCATCCAAACATTGTAACTCACAAGGCTTAGGATGCGTAAATATTGGCTCTTCCAATTTATCTTTTATCACAACAATACCAGCATTTGAAGCATTGTGTTCATCAAGCATATGTGCAATTTCATTTGACTCCGATTGAACTGCAACATTGGCCTTGATCTCAATTTCTCCAGCCTCATGAAGTCTCTTTGATTGCCAATTTGTACATTCATTCCCAGAGTGTCCTCTGCCCAAACACATATAACACAAAATATCTTGGGTTTGTGATTGAGAAGTTCCAGATGTACCTTTGCTTCTTGGCTTGAAAACTTTAGATTTGGTTATAACTTTTGCATTGGAATCAAACCGTCCTTCCTGTGAAAAGTTTGGTTGTATGCTAGATGAACCAAAACCAAATCTCTGATGTGCTTTTCCTGCAATTTCTTCTCTTCCATGAGAAAAAATTGGATGAGTTGTGCATCTCCTTGACATATTTTGCTGTCGCCGGTGTTGTGCGACATATGTCTCATTCTCCATTCGATCCATACGTTGCAGATATGGCTCGATGCGCTGAAGAATAGTACGTTCAAGACGGGCCATCAAAACTTGCATCTGCAATGGACTCAAACCATTTCCACCTCGGTTTTGCTCAACATCTTGATAGGTTTGTTCAACCATCGCAAATTCCTTGCAAATAGAACGTTAGCAATAAACAGAAGTAGACAAGGAAGTAAGAAGATGTAAGAACCTCACAAATCACTCAGAAAAGTGTTTCGCTCAATTTGTCACTCAACTCTCATATTTCTCTTATGAATCCTTATGCAAACTAATTAAGGAACTCAATCATATGTAACAACAATGAAATTCAAAACTCAGCTCACTAAACCAAGTCAAAAGATGAGTAAGAAGGACTGCAAATCAGCAAGTCAAAATTCCAAAACAACAAAAACTCAAACGACTCGGAGACGAAACTTCGCCTACGACTCAAACGAATTTTTTTTCTTCTTACTGCGACTCAATGGAAAATGCAACTCAATGGAAAATAAGACTCCGACTCAAAATCGAATCAACTTCGCCTTTTCTTTTTTTTTTCTCTTTTTTTTTCTCTTTTTTCTCTTTGTTTTTTTATCTTTTTTTTTGTTTTTTTCTTTTCTTCGAAATTTTTTTTTTTATTTTTTTTCTTCGATCTCCTTTTTTTTATTGATTCCCTTTGCACTTTGAACTGCAGCAAAATCAAAAGTCGGAAATAAAAAAAATGATAAAGAAATGACAAAGAAAAAAACAAGATAAGATGATGAGGACATCGGAGCTAGCAGCTTGGACAAAGACGGGAGCGACGGGAGCTTAACAGAAGGAGCTAGCTTGGACGAGGATGGGAGCTTAACGGAAGGAGCTCTAGAAGATGTTGAAGACTTGACCCATCACGCGTCAAGCCCCTTGCCGGATGATCATAACGTCACAAGATCATTCGAAGCCGCGGGAACGGGAATTAACGTGCACAACGCGAAGGCTCCCCGAGCAACCCATAGAGCCGAACCACCACTTACTCGTGCTAGAGCTAGAGCACTTCGTGTCACACTAAACAAGGTCGTCAATGACATTCTTAGCGGATCCCGAGAGTCCAATGACAACACTTCACTCTTCGGACGCGATTCGGCCCGAAACTTGCTTACACTCGAAGAATGCATCTCCTAAGGCCCAAGCGAAGCCCATGGGCCTTAACCCAGCAAGAATCTCGGCCCATATGAAGCTACAACAGCTATATTTTGTTGTTTGTTCCAACTTTAAAAGCTAAGCTTGCATGTAAGCTAGCATTTAATGCTTTGACTACTTAAACTCTTCTTCCAACTTTGTAATCTTCAGCACACTTGATCATTTTTGCAATTGAACTTTGTTTGAGACATCTTTCTCTCTCAAAACTTGGCTGGTTTGTCCGCCTCCTCCTGCACGAGTCGCCGGTGTGTCCGCTGCCCGTGTCGCCGTCCGGTGTGTCCGACGGCCCCCGTTGAGCTCGGTTAGTCTGGCTCTTCCTCCTTGGTTTGTCCGAGGATCTATCCATCCCTCCATCTCTTCCATAAGCTGATTCTAATCCGAATTCGAGAGCCACTTCGTGAGCCGGTGATTGGGTTAGAATTCCGTTCGATCATCCCTTGTTTTGTTCGTGTTTGAACCGCGAATTCGAGAGCCACTTCGTGAGCCGGTGATTGCGTGTTCAACATCCTTTCTTTCTATCTTCCGCTGCCGTGCGTACATCATTTTGGTATCAGAGCAACGCTCGACCCAACGGCCGTTTTCCGGGTGAGATATTTCCATTTCATCGCTTGTTATATCCATTTCATATGAACCGAAAAATCCAAAACGAAAAACCTGATTTAGTTCGCTTGATAGGACTGATTGCTCTTGGTTTTGTTCGCAGCGAAAAAAGGACCATAGTCTAGGGAGGGACAAACGAATTAGATCGTCGATCGAGGCCACGCCATCTACGGTTAACTCGTACCCTTACTTGCGTTGCTTTCATTGTAAAATCGAATTTGTCCTACTACGTGTGTGCGTTGCGTGTTGCACGTTCATAGCTTCGTCTCGATTGCACGTTTGATTGAAATAAATTGCTGTTCACTTTAAGTGCTTGAATCGTTCGTATGTTGCGGGCTGCTGTGTCATTTACATTCCGTTAGCTGATCAATAGTATTCGCACGTTCATTGCTTAGCACGTTGTGTGTGATTCGCTTTGCACGTGTGTGTCTCATCTCAGTATTCGCTCACTGTTTGTTTGTTAGCCATTGCACGTTGAGTGATTGCTCCTGGATATCCACGTCTATCATTTACGCTCTTGCACGTTGATTGGGATTCGTTTGCGTGTATAGTACGTTACGTGCATATTGCGAGACTTGAGCGAATTATAAACATGAGTGCTCACGATGCTTCCAATGAGGGATTGGAGATAGGGTCGTCTAGCAACCAAGAGATTTTCCGAGCCCTACAACAAATGATGGAGCGTATTTCTAAGTTAGAAGGATCTAGACCGGAAACCCAAACCATTAGAGAGACGGAACCTAGAAACCGAGCCCCGGTAGATCAACCTAGACCTCGACCACTGCACTCACCCGAGACCCTTAGTGATGATGAGAGTGATATTGCCCCTAGAGTCCGAGCCCGAGCTAGGGAGGATGAGAGAAACCCCGAGCGCCCGGGAAACCATAGACAAAGACCTAACGACCGACCTAGACCTCGTGAGAGAGTCATATATGACGAGGAGTCGGACTTTGACGAGAGACCGCGAGCGAGAGGTCACAGAGCTAGGGTTAGGGTCGATGACGATGAGTCCGACCATGAGGAGATACCTAGACGGAGAGTGAACCCTAGACCGAGAGATAGACCTCGTAGGTGGGCAGACGATGTCGAGGAAGAAGAAGAACTAAGACCTCGACAACCTAGAGGGCCTAGTAACGACCTTAAGCTTAAGCCGCCCCTCTTCGTAGGGAAAGTAGATCCTGAAGCATACCTAGATTGGGAGCGCCGTATGGATAACATCTTCGAATGTTATGCATATTCAGATCGACGGAGAGTCCAATATGCCGCTGCTCAATTAGCAGAGAATGCGCTAGCTTGGTGGGATCGGGAAACCACCGAGCGACGACGAGCTCACATAGAGCAAGTTGGGATTTGGCGTGAGATGAAGGTCATTATGCGCAAGAGATATGTTCCTCCGCATTTCCACCGAGAACTTCAAAGGAAGTATCGGAAGCTAGCCCAAGGAGCTAGGCCGGTGGAAGAATATTTTGAGGAGTTCGAACATATTAGGAGTCGATTAGAGCTCGAAGAGGATGAGGAAACGGTGATGGCTCAATTCTTAGATGGACTCCAAGAACGTATCGCTCGTAAGGTAGAGCGCCATCCTTACCGTGATCTCCACGAACTCCTACATTTAGCCGTTCAATTAGAAAAGCAAGATCAGAGGAAACAATCCCGGCTAAGTAGAGTAAGATCCCAAGTAGGACCCTCGTCATATTCACCAAAGCCTTCATCTGGTCCTAGGAAAGAAACGTCCGAGGTTAAAATCTCGCGTGATCTCCGGGATAAAGGAAAAATCCCCGAAGCTTCACGAGCTCCTAAACCACCCGTAGATAACCCTAGGGACACTCGATCTAGAGAGATCATTTGTTATAAGTGTCGGGGTCGTGGACATATGGCTAGAGATTGCCCAAACTCTCGTGTAATGATAATAATGGAAAACGGAGAGTATGAGTCCATGGATGAGGAAGAAGTTGGTGAACCCAACGAGGAGATAGAATATCCTGATAGCGGGGAACTTTTAGTGGCTAGAGATTGCCCAAACTCTCGCGTAATGATAATAATGGAAAACGGAGAGTATGAGTCCATGGATGAGGAAGAAGTTGGTGAACCCAACGAGGAGATAGAATATCCTGATAGCGGTGAACTCTTAGTGACGAGACGTGTTCTGAGCGCCCTAGTTACTCCGGACGAAATTGCCCAACGAGAGACCATTTTTCACACTCGTTGTACCGTCCAAGGGAAAGTATGCGGACTGATTATAGATAGCGGATCATGCACGAATGTCGCAAGTGCATAAATGGTCAAGAAGCTCGGCCTAGATTCCGAGAAACATCCGCACCCCTATAAACTTCAATGGTTAAACAACAGTGGGGAAATTAAGGTCACCGAGCGAGTCAAGGTACCATTTAGTATCGGACGGTACCAAGACGAGGTCACATGCGATGTTGTCCCAATGCAGGCGGGACACATGCTACTCGGTAGACCATGGCAGTTTGATCGAGAGGTCAGCCATGATGGACGAGCGAACCAGTACTCTTTCGTTTATAACAAGAGGAAGATTGTACTCGCACCCCTTAGTCCATCTCAAGTGCATGAGATGCAACTAAAGCTAGCTAAGGACACCGAAGCGAAGAAGAAGAACTTCTACCTTAAAGCTAGTCAAGTCGATCGGGCTGTTCGTCAAGAACAAGCGGTACTTCTCATGGTTTTTAAGGACGTCATGAACCTAAGGACGGAAGTACCTACCGATAACCCCGCCATAAGTCGACTACTTGAACGATTCCGAGATGTGTTTCCGGACGAGATTCCGGCAGGATTACCACCCATCCGGGGGATCGAGCACCAAATCGATTTAGTACCCGGTGTTCCTTTACCTAACCGACCCGCTTACCGAATGAACCCAGAAGAGACCAAAGAACTCGAAAAGCAAGTTCAAGAGCTTATGAGTAAGGGTTATATTCAAGAGAGTCTTAGTCCATGTGCAGTTCTAGTACTATTAGTACCCAAGAAGGATGGAACTTGGCTGTAATACCCCGAAACCCGATTTGAATATTTAATTATTAAAAATGAATAATTAAATAGAGATATCACGAAATCACCAAAAGTGATGGTAAAATATCGTGGAGAGGCACGATGATCGTCACGTGCGGAAGGGACCGAGAAAGAATGAAGAAAAGGAAAAAAGAAAAAAAAAACAGGACTGGTCCGCCGGACCAGGAATGGTCCGCGGCGGACCAACCACTCCGTCGGAGCCAGAACGGAGCGCGCAGACTGGGGG
>NW_010969114.1:1632-2163 GCF_000463585.1 Tarenaya hassleriana | reverse complement strand
CGTGTCCTGAAGGTGTTCACGTCGTGTGGAGCCACGAGGAACGCACACAAGCTCGGACAAACTCAAGAACAAGGTGAATGGCTTGAGTTGGATTTGTGAGAGCTTGTTTTCAATGTGTGATGGTCCAAATCGAGATTTCATTGCGTGCTTGAGGTTTAGAACATGTTTAGGGATGTCAAACTGTGTTTTAGTAGCATTTGGAAGCAACCCCGAATCGATTAGAATGAGAAAAATCGAAACAGAACCAGAGAAATCGCGAGGAAGAAGGAGGTTCCGGTCCCGGTCCGCCGGACCACGCGTGGTCAGCTCCGGACCAGGACGGGAACAAAACATGTGCGGTCCGCCGAGCCAGGGAAGACAGCACTGACCAAGAGAAAAACACGCCTGGTCCGGGGCTGACCAGTTCTGGTCCGCCGGACCAGACGTGTTTCGAGGTTTCCGCACACCGACGGACTGAGATGGAACGGACCAAAAGGAAAGAGTCGTCTGGTCCGGGGCTGACCAGTGCTGGTCCGCCGGACCCGACGTACT
>NW_010969114.1:1286-1498 GCF_000463585.1 Tarenaya hassleriana | reverse complement strand
TGACCAAAAGACGAGGCGGACCAGGGGAGAAGGAATACTGGTCCGGCTGACCAGAACTTGGTCCGCCGGACCAGGCTCAGAGAAACTCAGAGAAATTTTCCCGTTTGCCGGGAAAAAGGAAACGGCCGACGGGCTTGGCCCGGGCCTGACCAGACTTGACCGTGGACAAACCAACCCCCACCAGAGGATAAGACTTCGCGATTGGGATCAAT
>NW_010969114.1:0-927 GCF_000463585.1 Tarenaya hassleriana | reverse complement strand
AAGAAAATCGTTTCTTTTGAGGTTCTAGTTCTAGGGATTCGATCCCAAGTCTTGAAAACCCTATTCACTTCATAGATCCTAGCAGATCAGTTCCAAAAGTGTTTGGAATCCTTCCCGTCGGTGTGGATACGTGTAGAGGAGCTGTACTTTCAGCTCTTGGTGATTAAAACAGGCCCTGGATCGATTGCTATTTTCAGATCTTCAGGAAAGAGGTAAGTATTCGATTCCTACGGTGATATACACGATTAAACGGGGTTTTACGGATGATTTTGGTTGCGTGTGACGTTTGACTAGGTTTAGATTATTCTTCCGCTGAATTAAACCTAGTAAACCAAACCCTAGATCGATATGATCGCATGCTAGGAATCCGTAGCGAAACCCAACAACGACGACCTGAGAGAGGCAGCATCATGTACGGGATTTACATTTTGGGTTACAAGACTTGTATTTCCCGTATTTTGTACGGTTAAATTATAACTATTCGGACATGTGTTGTTTTGCGATACTGATCGCCTGTTGTATTTTACGCTGCTTACTCTGGTTTATTTAAAATGTTTTTGGATTTCGTACTTTTGCTTCCGCATTATTATTATTTTATTACTATTGTCCATGTGGCACAGCCCGTATACTGTACACGGGTTACGGGTGTCACAACTTTTGGTATCAGAGCCACGTTCTTTCCTCGAGAAGGAATCGTGCTCATTACCCAACGATTTTCTACGAAAAATGTTTTCAAACCATGTCCGAAGAAAATCCTCTTGTCCGAGGTCCGTACATTGATGATGCCGCATCGGTCATCAATTGCTAAACTGTCTTAATGTGGTGCAGTGAAATGGCGCCACGACGTGCTAGGCTTGCAGCGAGGGCTGACGACATTCCCGATCAGGCTCCACCGCCTAACCCGGGAGATGAGAGCTGGAGGGCCGA
>NW_010969113.1:0-393 GCF_000463585.1 Tarenaya hassleriana | reverse complement strand
TTTTTGCAAAGAGTTTTGATAGGAATTTTTTGCTTCCTTAGTTTGAGATGAAACTCCGATAGCGTAGAAGCCCGATGTCCCGCCATTTGCCATGAGGATTGAATGGTTGGAATGAAGGTCGGGTGGTCCAGAATGAAATTGAACACTTTGAAAGGTTTAGGACTTGTTTTTGTGGTCGGCTTAAGGGTTAAAAGGCACGGGCAATGGTCTGACGGGTTGGGGTGGGTGAAGGTAGCATGGCTCCGAGGGAAGGAGAGTAGCCAGGAGGCATTAACCAAGACGCGATCCAGCTTTTTAGCAATCGGATTGCTGACCTGTTTATTTGACCAAGTGAAGAGCGGACCTTGGTATGGTAAGTCAAAAATCTCAGTGGTAAGAGTCAAGTTCCTGAAC
>NW_010969112.1:0-393 GCF_000463585.1 Tarenaya hassleriana | reverse complement strand
TTGTTTTTCTGCAGTGTCTCTGAGATGCCGCCATTGCAGGGGTCAATAGCCATATTGCTGTCATCTTTATGTATCTAAATGAGCCAAAGGAATCTTATGAAACAAGTGAGGATAATGTCAAACACAGAAAGAAGAAGAAGAAGAAGAAGCACAAGCACAAGCTGTAAAGGTATGTATGAGTTTTGAGTTGCAACTAACATGGTGAAAGTTCTGTTGTTCCAACTCTTATTTTTGGTATTTGCTTCTTTACAAAAGAAAACAGGACTGAACAGCAGCAGAAGGCAGATCAATAAAAAGCGCATGTAGAGGTTATATGTAGGATCTTTCATCTTTGTCTTTCTTCTCACGGTTTTACATATCTTTGTAGTTGGCAGTGATTATTGTTATGAAATG
>NW_010969111.1:0-393 GCF_000463585.1 Tarenaya hassleriana | reverse complement strand
ACAAATTAAATTCTAAAACTATAAAATTTGTTACGTATATTACTAAATTAGATTGTTATTTTTTTTAAAAAAAAATTGGTTATCAAGAAATTATATAGAATTAAATGAGTAACTTTTAAAATATAAAATGATTAGTCCAAAATAAAATTTTAAAAATTAAAGAAAAACTTTTAAAAATAAAGAAATGATGAATATATTTATAAGAAAATTAGTAAAATACAAATATTTGTAATAAAATGAATTGTTATATTAAATTATATTTATTTATTTGTGAAATACCAACAGATAAGTTAGAAATATAGTTATGAAAAAATTATAATAAACTTTCAATTTGAAAACAATTACATTTGAAAAAAAGAGTTGATTACAAATTAAATTCTAAAACTATAAAAT
>NW_010969110.1:0-393 GCF_000463585.1 Tarenaya hassleriana | reverse complement strand
GGAAATGTAAAAACTGACCTTTGCACATTCACCTAGCCAGCTCATTATGCTCCTAGCTGCCTCAAACATCTCTCCCAAGGCTGTCAAGGTCGTCTGAAAACATAACCGAGATGAGTGATTAATCAATGTCACAAGGTTTACATGCAAATATGTATTACAAATAAAAACAGAGTGTAGGATTTAGGGTTAAAGTGTAGATAAGAAACGGAATAAGCAAAGTTTCGTTTTACTTTTGCTGCATAACAAGAAGCACCAAACACTTGTGAATCATCTCCAATGCCATCACGTTCTTTTAACCTTCTCTTGATTTGGTCACGAGCACCGATATAGGTAACACCGTAAACTGATGTCATGACTGTCTGTTTTACTAGCTTCCTGTCAACCTAAGGAATT
>NW_010969109.1:0-393 GCF_000463585.1 Tarenaya hassleriana | reverse complement strand
CAAAACTGAAGTGCCATCACGTCTTACTTCATATGAAATCCAAAACTGCATGAGGTGAACATGAACTATTTATTTACCTTCAAGTTCTTGGCGTTGGCCGAAGCCATGGAACCTCGTCCCTGGTCAGTGACTTCAATGTCTGGAACAAGATTTTAGTAAGCATTTAAATCTATGGAGAAAAGAGACAAGATTCAGAATCAAACCAATTCCCAGATTGGAAACAGCATTTTGTGGGAAGAAAGTAGGAACATTTTCAGAAATCTGAGGAATTTTGCATCCGTAAGTTGAGGAAATCGTAGGAGTGGTGACTAGAAACTTGTAATGAGCGTGACAACGAGCTAAACACCAGATTCGGGAAACATGCAAGTAGAAAAACAGACATGCAACGAGATT
>NW_010969108.1:0-393 GCF_000463585.1 Tarenaya hassleriana | reverse complement strand
AGTGTTCAACAACATATTCGAGTAAGGTAAATTGCCATCTCGTGATTATGATGCTTCCAAAACCTCCGATCGATTCCAAGTCTTCATTTGCTTTTGCACCTTCGAACCCTGTACTTGAATCTGAATCTTTGTTTTCTTCAAAGTCTCTATAACGAATGAAAATTTAAAAAAAAATGAATTGGGGTTTGGTGATAAAAATTAAAAGTTCTGGGAAAATCTGTTATTTCAATGAGGGTCTTTCAGAACGAATTAAAAGTTTGGGCAAATTTTGTAAATTTTAAAAAAAAAGAAGGTCCAGAGTGCAATTTCGCCTATGGTTTCTTTTCTTCTTCTTCTTCTTCTTCTTCCTCCTCCCATGGCCGACCTTAGCTCGCCCAAAACCAGATTTTTGCT
>NW_010969107.1:0-393 GCF_000463585.1 Tarenaya hassleriana | reverse complement strand
AATGTACAAAAATGGGCTCACAACGATGATTGGGTATTTACGTTGGATATAATTCAGCCTCAATCATTCGATATCTTGAACCACAAACGGGTGATATATTTACAGCTCGTTTTGCTGATTGTCATTTTCGTGAGGATGAATTCCCGACATTAGGGGGGGAATGATACAAGCCTCACAAGATTTGATCTGGAAAACATAATCATTATAATATCTTGATCCTCCTACAAAACAATGTGATCTTGAAGTACAAAAGGTCATACATTTGCAAAACGTAGCAAATCGATTGCCAGATGGATTCACAGATACAATATGGGTGACAAAATCATATATATCAGCCGTGAATGTACCCGCTCGGATAGAAATACCAAAGGATCAGGGGGAGAAAAGAATTTC
>NW_010969106.1:0-393 GCF_000463585.1 Tarenaya hassleriana | reverse complement strand
TAATAATATTCTCTATTCAAATATTTGATATTTTGAATTAAACAGCGGTTATATATATATATATATATATATATATATCGTACATGCCATTTTTTCTTTATAAATTAAAATAAATGGAAATAGATGTTTAATAAAAAAAATATTAAATATTAAATATAGCATAGTATGTGTGTCTTATACGGAACAAACAAATAGAGTACATATCAATATCTATATATCTATTTTAAGCGGTTGATCATTTCATCCATATAAAAAAAATTCTTTTTATAAAATAAAATATAAATTTGATTTATATATTTTAGAATGGAGATGACTTTTATTTTGGGTTTTTAGTTTTAGTTTTTGGATTTTGGTTTTTAGTTTTTGGTTTTTGACTTTTGGATTTTATAATAT
>NW_010969105.1:0-393 GCF_000463585.1 Tarenaya hassleriana | reverse complement strand
GAAAATCGAGCACTCGAAATTGAGGAATTGTAGAAAGAAAAAAAAATGCAGAAAAGAGTTGGACACCAGAGTTTAACTTGTTCGAATCCTACTCACGAGCTAAGAATTTTCCGGGAGAGAGAAAAAAAATGACGAAGAGAAGAAGACGATGGCACCACTGAACCATTTAAACAGAATGAACTTCAGTTGCTTCTAATTTGGCCTAGTTCACTTACTGATCCGATTTCCACGAACCCGGTTTACTGCCACAGATTAATCATGCTCAAACCTTGCCTTCTAATTCACTCAGAGTCTCCAACATATTCCCTGATTGGAAAATAAAATGGAACACCTTATCTGCATTGTATTATGTATCTATAACTATTGATAAAATCAAAATAATAATATTGATAA
>NW_010969104.1:0-393 GCF_000463585.1 Tarenaya hassleriana | reverse complement strand
TTGCTCGGTTTAGACGCCGAAATACTGTACCAATTTCCAAATACAAATTTCTTTGGGAGTGTTATTTAAGTTGTTAAAAAATTGAAAACCCTATAATTTGTTATAATTTTTAGATTTGATGTATAATTTTTAAAAATATTTAGAAACATTTGAGATTTTTTTTTCGATTTCTAATTAAAATCATAGATTTTACAATAAGTCGTTAAAAATATACAAAAGTATACAAATACTTCCAAAAACTACACAACAAACATAAAATAACGTCAAATACAGTATATTTTTTACAATTCCTATAAAATTTATTATTTTAATTGGAAGCAGAAAAAAATGTATATATTTTTGTAGAATTTTAAAGTTTATATATTTTTAAATATTTTTTATAAACAAAAATTG
>NW_010969103.1:0-24439 GCF_000463585.1 Tarenaya hassleriana | reverse complement strand
TAACTGTGCCAAAAAGAAAATACTTCAGCACCCAACAAGAAAGTAAAGCAAAGCAGGATGATTCCAGATTAACAGAAAGAGGACGACCTTCATGTACTTTCTGTGCTGGTTTCGGTGGAGGCCTGAGCTTTGTTGAAGTTTGTGAAGAATTTGAAGGCTTTGTCCCCTTAGAACTGAATGAATTCGCAAACTCTTCCAGTGGATCCACAAACACACCCGAAGAAGAATGCCCCGAAGCTGAACTCGATTCAAGAACAACAAAAGGGTCGTCTACAGAAGAAGTTGATTTAGCAGTCCTGATGGAAAAAAATCAGTAAAAAGCAAAACATATCAACCGCCAAGGGAAATCCCACGACAATATCTTCAAAGCCTATGCTTTTTCGAAAGGTTATCTCACAATCTCATACACCATTTCCCAATATATTACAAAATATAATCAAGTTCAACAAAAAACAAAGATTTGCACCAATAATCGACAAAAAAGGCGAATCACACAATGTATAACAAATTAATAGCATACCCACTACTTGATTGAGCATTTCCACCGAAACCAGGGATCAATTCATCAAAATCGGCTGCATTCTTCCCCACGTCACTTGAACTGTTCTGGTTCCAGCTCTTTGATTTGGTACCAAATTGGCTAAAATCACCCAACAAATCATCGACAGAGCCATTTTGCTTCGCCGACGAAGAGAATGATCCAAATACATCATCACTATCAACGGTAGGGGAGCTCTTGGACCTCGTCATACCCCCAAATATATCATCTACATCATAACTATCCATTGAAGAGGTGGTTTTCGTTCCCAAATTCCCCAGATTGGAGAACATCAAGTCATCACCACCGAAAGAAGACTCACTATTACCCGATTTATTGGATGACAACTGGTTCAAACCACCAAAATACCCTAAATCGTCAAACCCACCAGAATCTATGCCTTTCCTATCAATGGAACTCGATTTAAAGAAAATGTCGTCGCCGTCAAACAACGACCTATCACCAGATCCCGTGTTCCAAGATCTATCAGAAGCGTACGAGGTAGGTTTAGCATCTACACCCGCGCTTGAACCAAAATGCCAGCTCTGAGCATTGTTAGGATTCACCGATCGCTTCGACGAAGACATCGGTGCGGATTTTCCCTGAGGCTTTAGCCCATAACGCTCCGTAAGAACACCGAACTCGTCCATCTCAGCTGCCGATCGATCAAACAAACAAACGAATCCCTAAAGAATCCACCTACCGTGAAAAAAAAGCCCCCTATCAGATCGATCCGGGGAAAACCCAAGATCCAAAGTGAAATACCACGAGAAAGGGGATCGAAGTTCTTCTCCTGGTATTGGCGTTAATTGCGAGAGAGAGAGAGAGAGAGAGAGAAGAGACAAAGATCGTAATGGCAAAATTTTCCCGAGAATTTAGAGTGGGGAAAATTTCCGTCTCAATTCCTCAAAAATTTTCCGATAAGATATATTCTCAATTCCTCAAAAATTTTCCGATATATTTATGTATTTATTTATTTAAAAGAGAGACTTCGACGGTGAGGACACGACGACTTCAAGGTTTTGGACCCACACACAGTCATGGTGTGTAGGCCACGACAGATGTCTTGCCTTTAAATCTCCTTTTTGGTCTTTTTTTATTTATATAAATCGATCTTCGTTATTCTTTTTAAATTAATTTGTTACACGAAGAAGATGTTCAATGACTAACAAATCAATCACAAAAATTATAATTATAACCCTATATATATCATTTGTAGTTTTATTTTCAAATTTGTCAACTTGAAAATAATTCCCAATTATTCGATTCCATTCATGAAATCTATCCAATGTTTGATTAGCTTTTCGTTTATTGGGTGGGCTTTATAAATGGGCCTGGGCCCATTTGTCTCACACTTTACAAAACGCTGCGTTTCGTTGTCCCTCTCTCCATCTCCATCTCCGTCGTTCGTCGCTGGTAGTCCCATTGCTGAGAACGTACATCCGTAATCAATTCAGGTAATATCCATAGCTTTTTTCCTTTGTAATGCTCATTGTGGCGTACATGAACGTATATATACGTGTATATTTGGTCGTAGTGATTATTGTTATGTGACACTGTGTAATGTTCAGAATATGTTCGATGATATGCCTCAATGAAGGATTTCTTCGAGACGATTGAATGTTGAACTTTTTTTTTCTGGGTTTACCTTTATCCTTATTTTTGTGAAAGAGAGACACTTTCAGATGCTGGCTATGGTGTACTTCTCGTTAAAGTTGTTAGCTTGGTGATTGATGTTCTGGGCGTTAGCTTGGTGATTGACGTACTGGGTCATTTTCTACCAGTTTTCTAATTTTCATTTCAATGTTTTTGGTGTTTGGGTTTTAGCTCTGTTGTTGCATTCATTGATTGGTTCTAGATGATGATCAGAATTCTCAGCCATCAATCCAGATCATGTTGTAAAAATGTTCTGTCAGTGAAGCTGTATACTTCAGGTGAACCAAAGAGAGATGTTTCGGATATGGCAAAGAGCATATGTAAAGTGATGATGTCGTCTCCACCAGCTGTTCTTGACACGGCTTTGGATCAAATCGGTCTTAGGGTTTCGCCTGAAGTAGTCGAGACTGTTCTGCAGAGATTCAGGAATGCTGGTTTGTTGGCATACAGATTCTTCCAGTGGGCCGAGAAGCAACGGAGTTACGAGCATAGTGTTAGGTCCTACCACATGATGATCGAGTCTACTGCCAAGATTAGGCAGTATAAGATCATGTGGGACCTCGTGAACTCCATGAGAAAAAAGACGATGCTAAATGTCGAGACTTTTTGTATCATCATGAGGAAGTATGCCAGAGCACAGAAATTGGACGAGGCGATTTACGCGTTCAATGTAATGGAGAAGTATGATGTGCCTCCGAATCTTGTGGCATTCAATGGGTTACTGAGTGCTTTGTGTAAATCCAAGAACGTGAGGAAAGCTCAGGAGATATTCGACAACATGAGGGATAGGTTTACTCCAGACTCCAAAACTTATAGCATATTGATTGAAGGATGGGGGAAAGCTCCGAATCTGCCAAAGGCAAGGGAGGTTTTCCGAGAGATGATTGATACGGGTTGTGACCCGGATGTAGTGACGTATAGTATAATGGTTGATGTTCTTTGCAAGGCTGGTAGAGTTGATGAAGCCCTTGGCATTGTAAGAGGAATGAATCAAAGCAAATGTGAGCCAAACTCCTTTATATATAGTGTTCTTGTGCATACTTATGGAACTGAGAACCGGCTTGAAGATGCTGTTGATACGTTTCTCGAAATGGAAAGAAGTGGAATCAAAGCTGATGTACCGATGTATAATGCCTTGATTGGTGCCTTTTGCAAAGCTAACAGGATGAAGAATGTTTACAGGGTTATGAACGAGATGGAAAGAAAAGGTGTGTCACCAAATTCCAAGACTTGTAACATCATTCTAAGCCATCTAATGGGTATCGGGGATACAGAAGAAGTAAAAGGCGTTTTCCAAAAGATGATCAAACTGTGTGAGCCTGATTCAGACACTTACACGATGATGATAAAGATGTTCTGCGAGCAGAAGGAGATGGGGTTGGCGAGTAAGGTGTGGAAGTACATGAGAACGAAAGGCGTTTTCCCGAGTATGCACACTTTCTCTGTTCTTATAAACGGGTTTTGTGAAGAGGGTAACACTAGGAAAGCTTGTGTTTTGTTGGAAGAGATGATCCAAATGGGGATAAGGCCTTCGGGTGGGACGTTCGGAAGAATAAGGCAACTGCTCATCAAAGAAGGTAGAGAAGATGTGCTCAATTTTCTTAATGAAAAGATGAACCTACTGCTCAAGGAACCTCTCTGTGATTGAAAAACCTTTTGTGTTAATAGCAAAAAATAGGACAGCTTTTAAATGTCTCTCCTTGCCTCTTTGGCCATGTTTGTGTAATGTGAAGTGTTCCATTCCATTCTTAAAATCCTCAGTCTGTACAACTTTTACAAAATCATCTTTCAGTTTTTTATAACAAATTTTCATATCAATCATACAAGTTCTCTTTTCAGAATTTGCTATTGATCTGTCCTGTCCGAAGAGTCAGGAGTTAATGTAAGTTAGATAATTCATAAGAGGCAGAGTTGTTTTCTCTGAAAGCACATAAATAGAGAAGCAAAGACGCATACTTCATGTGCATGCAACATAATACTATGTAAGTGTGTGCAAATGCAATGCAGGTTTCTATAATGTTCTGGTCTCAGAAACAGAGTTTCTTCTTTCAATGGAGACCAGATGCAACTGAAAAAGCTAAATGAATCAAAACCCAAGAAGACACTCGGAACAAAAGTTTCAACTGTAGGGTTTTTTATCAGTTGGTGTAAAGTATCGTACAGTATACATTCTTTGATCATCAGATATACTGACACTACTGTATATTCCTTTTTCTTTTTTTGTGAGTTTTTCAATCTGTACAGTGAGAGGGAAAGATTACGCAGATACCTGTTTGTGTCCGTTACTCAGAGGGCCTTCTGATCAAGCCGCTCGTTCCAGTTTAAGCAACGGATTAAGCTTCTAAACCAATCACCAGTCTGATCAGACTTGTTGACAGTTGGGAGTGGATGCTCACTCATGTATATTCTCACCGAGTCTCCCCTAGAGAGCTGTTGCCTTCTCTTTCCATCAAATGAAACCCAAGCATTGCTTCGAGCATCCTCAGGAATCTGTTTTTTGTTTATGTTTTGGTGAGAAACAGAACGTGAGCGGTAAAATGTCAATCCCTAAAGAATTCAGATGGACCCAGAAGACAAGGCATAAGAAATCATGTTTGCTAAGACCACAGTCAATCTCATGATTCCTGTTTTCAACTCATGAACTAGGAGAATTCAAGCAAACCCAGATGAAATAATACTCTGATTCTATTTATCTCTTTTGTGGTTTCCACTCATGAACTAGAAGAGGTTCCGAGTTAACAGGTCATTGAGTTTCACAGTTATCCATGTGTGCTAGAGCTTTATAGTTATATCATTATATGCAGATTAAACAAGTATTTCAAGTTGAAGCTGATTTACGGTTTTACCTTTAATTCAAGTCTTGCAGAATCCGGAAGTATAACGGGTCTGAAAGAAAGGGAGTGCGGGCAGATCGGAGTGAACAACATGCAAGGAACGTTCGGATGCACCTGCAATTTCAGATCGTGTTGAGTGTTACATATCTCAAATAGAAAACTGTTATTACAACACAAATTCTACAATAAGCAGCAATATAGTTCTGCAATATGCCATAGATATCTCAGATGGAGATTACTTCTCCTTTGAAACAGAGTTGGAAGCAATTCTCAATGGAAACCTCACCATGGAACCTCCTGCGGCTGTAGAGTATGCAGTACTTCCCGTAGGTGTGGCAACTATGACTCCATCACCTTGCACCTAAACCAGTATTTGGACGCATCAGCTACATATCAGTGATTCATGTTGGGAAATTGTTCCGTTAAACAAGATATTCAACCACATAGAGTATATCACTTGTATGAAATAAATTCACCCGATACAAACCTTGGTGATGAGACGGTCATGCTCATAGCACTCGATCTTTGAAAGGTATGGGTTTGATCCTCGATCAACAACGATCTCATTCAGGACATCAAACACTTTACCAGGCATTGCTTTGCCATTACGATAGATTTCACAACGAAGACGCAACCTAAGAGTTATATAAACTCCATCCAACATGTTATTTCCATGGATGACCCTTCTGAGATCTTGCCTGAAGTTCTCAAACTAAATTGAAAAAGGAAGTGAGAAGGCTATAAATAAGTTTTGAGGAGAGAAAAAAAAAAGCTCGAGCCTTCTTACAGTATGGGAAGTGAGAAATCCAAGAGAGCCTAGATTGAATGAAACTACAGGAGGAACAGCCCCCTTAAACAAATTTGACGCATGCAGTATCACCCCATCTCCTCCTAAGCATGCAACAAAATCAACCCTTTCATGGAGATCACTGCAATCAGAAAATTAAAAAAAAAAAATGATTATAATTGAGCCAAAGGTGATTATTCTAGCAGATGTTTCTAGGAATACTTCTCATACCTTGTGTCTTGAATGTAAAAGGTCTGGACAAATCCAAATCCTGGAATCCTAGCAAATACGTCATGCACCTCAGGTTCAACCAGTACATTCATTTTCTCTTGGTAATACAAGAAAGATGCAGCCTGAAACCAGTTTTGAAACAAGAAACAACTTTTTTCATGGGCTTCAAGAAGAATTCCAGGCATCTTAAATGCAAAACACAGAGACAAAATCTTTGTAATTTGAAAAACAATATAATTCGAGGGTCACCTCTTTAGCTTCCTCCATGAGTTCTTGCCCAAGCTTCTTCAGCAGTAAAACAGTTTTTGGTGTAGATTTCCATAGAAGCATCTGCTGTTGAGTACTTGGGTGAGTGAAGGCTAGGGATGATTCTGTCACCTTTTCCCTTGTACAAGAAAACCCATCGGTTCGAACTAAGAACATCTCTGCCTTTTTTCTAGATTGCACCCTCACTACACCAGTAGCAGAAGCACACATATTCCCCTCAATAGATCCAATTTCGTCATCACTGGAATCCAAAGGAGAAGCACCACTGCTTTTATGAGACTTTCTTACAGGTTTAGACACATTGGGAGATATAGCAGTAGGCTCACCAGAAAAACCATTCCCCCGGTCAACATATACACTTTTATTGGTGATACTAGAAGCACGAACATCTCCATTTGAAAATGTTCCATTGCCAAAATCTGAACTCTGTGATCCCAAGGATAGAAGGGACCCATTGGAGTTTCCCGTCTCTGAGAAATCCTTCAGAGCATCTTTATCAATCATCTGATTTCCCTCCGTCGTCCTAACATATGAAAATTGCGAAGATGATACTGTTCCCAGTGTTTTGTATTGATTATTAAGATAAGCAGCAGGTGCAATGCCTTTGTTCTTCAAGAACGCAGACATTTCCTTCCTTGAGAAAACATTGAGTGGTGGAACTTGAGATTTAAGAGGATCAGCCACCATACTAAATTCTGATACAGATGTCTGTCCTTCGTTGCTTCTCTCTTTTGATTCATTGCTTTCCTTCGAAACAGAACTACTATCAAATTCAGTGATACCAGAGACATCATCAGCAAGTTTTTGAGGAACATGCGTGCGATATACTGCTTTCGACCCAGGCTTAGTTTCAGAAACCTCCCGTCGCTTTGTCTCTTCCAAAACCGGAGTTTCCTTGTTCATCGAACGTGTCATGTATTGTTTCCACCTGGATACCATAGCAGAAGTTCTCCAAACCCCTTCCTTACTGTGAAGGTATATCGGCCTTTTGCTGCAATCTGATACTAGAGAAGCAAACTGCTCGACCTGCTGAGCTGAAGGTGCCATCCTTACCTCCACCGGGATTTTCACCAATTCAATCTTCCCCCGGGAAATAGCATCTTCGAGGGTTGCCTCATAGAATGTATCCTTCACATCTTCAGCTCTCAAGTCTACTATTGTTTTATACCCTTTTTCTACTAACCACTTCAGTCCCTCTTTTGTTACCTGTCCACCCCTCCAAAAAGCAACCTCAGTTTCCTGGTAACCAAAATCCTCTTTCGTATTTGAAAAGTAGACAGGGTCCCAATTCGCGAAAATTGTATGGCTAGGATAGTTATCCCGACGTGGAAAACCAGCATCATAGCAGACATTCTTCAGCCATTGTAATTTCCTCCAAACAGTTCCACTTCTTTCGTCATCAGGCATCAAATAATTCTCGAGAGCAATGTGTAAGCTCTCGCAACATCGTTTCATTTCACCCCTGAAAACAGCAAGGGGTGGAAGCAGTTCCTCCGTGACACTTACATCAGCCACACTGAATGAATCCATAAAAGACGACCTTCCAGAGATAATTTCCTTCCGTCCTTTATTCAGAAGCGATAATAAACATCCAAGCACTGACACGATTTTGTCCTCCAATAACGGTTTTTCCTCGGGAGAAAACTCATATGGAACTCTACATTCACCTGTCAAAGGATTGCAAAGTGTCTCCATCAATGCTCCATGTAGCCTTTCAGCTGCTCTAAATATTCTACAGTAAGCCTCAACTTCAGCAATGTCGCCTGGAACTGGACCGATCCAAGGCAAGTTTGATGTATCGTGGGATTTCACAGCCTTCACGATCCAAGTAAATGGGGTCAGTCAAGTCAAACTGGTTTAGAACAAACTTACTCTAGAGTACAAATTAGTTCCCTGTCATTTTGTAAGGGAACACATGTTACATAGTAGATGCCAACATGAGCTTCTAACTTTCATCACATAAAACCAGAAAGAGATCACAGAAACTATTACCCTGTTTGGGATATTTATTTATGTAATAACATAATGTTTCTGGTAATTGCCTGATAAAGTTCTGTCCATCCTTAAACAAGGTTGTAAATACGACCAGGACTTTGAACTAACAATTATCTGAAACATCATTATTAAATAAAAACAAAATTAATTATGCGAAGCATGTAAAATGAAGCAACTTCCATAAGCAAGTGGTTTGCTCAAGTAATCGAATTTTAAGAATAATGTAAGGATCTTCAACATTTAGAGCCAAGCTCTGCAGAAGAAGATCAATATCGTCTCTTCCCGAAAAAAAAAAATTTGATTTTTCAAAGAAAACAAGAAACTAAGACCAGCAAGCAAAAGGAAGCATTGCAAACACGAACCTCTTCGCTAACAAGTCACTCTCTTCCTCTCTCAGTTCTCTGCCAGGCATTTCATCGAACATGATGGAAGCAAAGACAGACATCGACGAACACTTCAAACAAAGGAAAAACGAGAGATGCAGGAAAAAGCAAGTCACCTGAGAATCCAAACCCAGATCAGGAGAAAACGACTTCGACAGCTCCGCCCTGCTTACAAATCTCAGGCTTCGTCTAAACGAGACCCCATTTCTCTGCAACCAGAATCCGAATCGGAGTGATCGTCTCTCCAAAGACAAATCGAAGGAGCAGAAGAGGCGGGAAGAAGTTCCGGTGGCCGGAGACAAACGACTCATGTCGGAGAGAGGGACTTGGCAGAGGCAGAGACATGCCACCATAAGGGAAAAAAAATAATGTCCGCGATAACAACAAAAAAAAGGAAGCCCAGAACGTTATTGAGGATAAAGCCGATATCTTCCGATAAAATTTGGATTTTTTCTGAATTTCAGTGGCTCTGGTCTCGGCTTCATGGCAGAGGTAGAAAAACAAACAGTATCGAATTGGATGAGTTGTCTGATTTGGCTTTATGATGTGATGTTCCGCTGTTGCATACATTGCCTGGAAGGTGGAATCCACGCGCCAAATCACAACCTTGCTGGGAGCATGCGTTACGCCTCCTATACCTTCCAAGTTGTATTTATTTTATCTTTATCCTCCCTTCAAAAATATCCCTCAAATCTGTACTTCAAATTTAAATTCGATTTTATATCCACACATTTTAGGTATTTGAATTTGGATTAAAAAAATAGATATTTGTAAAAAATGGTACAGATAATTTTGTAATTTTAATAATTATTAGAAATATTTTTGTTATTAAAAAGTTGAGAGAAATATTATAAAACCTATAAAAAAAATAATCATAAAACGTAAAATTTGAATGTACAACATGTCTATTTACACGATTCTCACATTAAACCGAACTAAACCAGACTAAATGTGATATATATTCTAATGAGCCATGACTAAATGTATAACAATGTGAGGAGATTCATGCAACGTGGCCTCCCTAGACCTCCCTAGGGGGAGTTCCAATGAGTATAAACAGATTCAAGAGAGGCTCATCAAATGGTGGAGAAGTATAGGTTACTGTACGTACATTTATATTTGGGCAGATGAATGAGCACTTTGATGGTCTTGTCCTTTCTGATAGGTCCCTCTTGTTGTTAGTTACAATGGATTGGATCTACAGCCGCAAATCTCTGTGCACCTCTGCTGCTGTAATGGATTGGAATTTCCTTTTCGTCGTCTCTTCTGTCTTTAAAGACATGGTTTATATAACCCTAATCGCCTTCAACCTAAGCTACTTCGGGTTCTAACTCTGTCGATAAGCATCTGCCTTCCTGAAAGATCTTCCTCGTAACCGACAACCTGCCATTTTATACGGTTTAAAAGCATTATCATGTAATGGCAGGTGAAAATTGCCGGTATATGATGTAAAACTCTTCTCAAATACTGATGTTTCTGTAAAACTCTTCTTACATCTGAGAGTAAGAGCCCTAATCCTTTCTTGCCTTTGATATCAAAGCACAAACTCAATGCTTAATCAAGAATACGTTCTCTTCTTCGGGAACAATGACTTGAGTAGTGAAGAGAGATAAAAAGGACTACTAGGCCACTAAAACATGAGGAAAACTAATAGAAACACACATACGATACTATAATTAGCTCGCCAAAAGCAAGGATAACTGGATTCATGTATGTGCAACAAGTGATTCAAGGGTATTTTGAAAGGTTTTGATGGGTTTTAGCTTTAAATTTAGAACTGACAGATTCAGAAACCCAACTAACAACAGACATGAATGCTTTCAATCATGGAAACAACAGAACGAATTTCCAGAGAGTAAGAGCAATGACCTGAGATTCTGTTTGCGTCTCACTAAAGTTGACGTAAGTGGCCGTAGTTTCATCACCTGAAGGACTGTGTACTTCATTGTCCTTCGGAACCCTAGAACCATACATCAACATTAGCCCTTAATACTGAAACAAAAACATTGTGGTTCAGTCACCATAGCCTATGCTTGGGCCTTGTACAACATCAATCTGCTTACATTCTGTTTGTAAAAGATTAATAGGCGATGTTTTACCATTTCATTGATTGTGCTGAAAGTATGGAGCATCAATATTAAGTACATGGCTACACATGGGAGTCGAAACAAGACTCTTTTCAGGGTTTATGATATACTTAAACACATTGTAGACATGACCACATTGATGAGCAGAGGGAAAATCAATGAAAAAAGAAATTTACCTGTTTAACCAGTGTCTTGAAAGACCAGTGACGGAATGAATCCCAGTGTTGGAATGTTCAGTACCCGAAGAATTAGATGGAAAAAGCTGGTTTGCCGTCAAGGATCTAAACTATTCAAAAAACCAATAACTCAAAGGAAAAAAAATAGAAAGCCAAGAACGGAACAAGGATACAGTCTTATCGGAAAAACTCCCAGGAGAATTCTGACCTTGAATCTAAACAAAAAAAAAAAGAGGTAAATGGGGGGAAAGAAAGATGTACGAGACTAAATATTGATCTAAACAAATTGAAAAGAAGGTGATAGTACTCACTTTACTTGTCTGCTCCAACAGATCCTCAATAGCAGCAGCCACATCTGGAACTGTACAACCACGTTCTATATAATTTCCTGACGCATTATCCTCTTCAGAATTCAAAGCACAATCATTATGGCTCGGGTGTTGTCCCTTAGGAAGCACATGACATTTTCCATCTTCTGACAGCCTCACCTTCTTAGACTGAAATTTCCATCCAATATCTCCAAGTCTGTTGTTCACTTCACCTTTAACGCAGCCATTAGCATCCTTACCATCTTCAGATTTACTTACAAATAGTAATCCATTGTCCCTCGAGGTCATTGGTATAGATTGTGCGGGAAATTGACTTGCCAAGCAACACCCAGCTTCTCGGTCTTGAGTGGTCATTTGCTTTGGCTGGAAGTTATCTGGACCAACAACTTGATTCTGCAGAAAAGCAAAGAGAAAAAGAAAATGCTTGTTCAATCTCACATCTCAATGTCAAAGAATCTACATCAAAGGCATAGAGGTACTGAAGACCCACCCGTCTAACACATTCATAAACCCAGTCTGATGTTACTGAAACTATGCCCCACTTGCAAGCTGCTTCATACTTTGGTCCATCGTCAAATTTGCATAGCAAATGAGTGACTTTCCTGGTCAGTTTTTCCACAAATTTTGCTCCAAGAACAAAGCACAAATTTCTCAGGAGTAATCTCTCTTTTTCTTCATATTGAGAAACACAAAGTCGAAAACTTTGGAATCCAGGGAAAGGAGTCTGACAGGGTAGAGGGGAATAGAGGATGTGACTACCAACATCAAGCAAACAGCCATCCTACACCACAATGAAGCACTGGATAAGAATTTAAAACACACATATCAACAAAAGTTTGATAAAAACAGATCAAATCAACCACAGAAGACAATTGTTATAGAGCAAAACAGTAACAAAATGCTTAGATGAATGATGGTATAGCAGAATTATCTGTTCGCTTCATGTATAGAGCATTTCATAATCAATGGAATACCTGATAAATGATAGATTGCCACCGAAAAAATTTGTATTACCTCTAAACAAGACCTGACCCAATGACTTGAGACATAAGTAGTTTGGCTGGTCCCAGCAGTCCTACAGACCACTCCATGACACTCAATAGTACAATGCACAGTATGTTTAGAAGGGTCATTTACCACCTCTCCCCCTCCTAAATTCACCCATTCAACGATTTCAGCTCTCTGCAAATAAATTCAAGTTGAAAAAAATAGATAAACAGACCCAAGAGGCGCTCTGTTATAAACAGAACATATCGAAACATCAAGGGAACACATCCCTGTCATAGGTGCATACCCTATCTTCCGGGAAATAATGTGAGAAACAAAACGTTTTCCCCTTAAATACTGATGATTTCCTTCCTTGCTTGTCCTGACCACTGGAGTTGCAATGTGTTCTCTTTTGTTCTTTACTTTTTCCATTTGCAAGAAAAGGAAGAGGTTCATTTTGCTTGGATGACGCCATCTTTGCTTCCACATGGATCTCTTCTTTCCTAGAAAACTCTACCTTGTCTTCTATATTCTTTCCAAACAACGCTGTTCCAGGTGAACCATTGATACTCCTTGAAGAGAGGTCAAATGGCGTGCTTTGGTGAAGAGAAGTTTTACCCTGATCCATATCAGCCAACCCTGCAAGAGATCCTTTGGTCGAGCATACAGAATCTATGCAACAAAGGAAAAAAAAAAGACTAGTGGGTTGGAGAAGCTGAATATGATGCAATGGTGCGAGTCCCACGCTTCTCAAACAGATGACATAGTCCAAAATAACCAACAAATTATTAGCATACACAATGAGATAACTGCAAACCTCTTGGAAGTATCAAGTTGTGAGCAGTATACTTTTGATAGACAAGAATTTCTTTTCGCCCACGATCACAATCCTCAAGCCAACTGGTTGTGACCACTTGAATGACGCCTGAAGCTGCAACACTTCTTGCTTGCCTTTTTTCACTAAATACAGGAAGTACATGCAGAGATCGTAAGATTAACCTGAATATGCTTATATAGATCTACCAAGCAGAATCCAATTAGGAAAACAAGAAAAATAGAAAGACAATGCAAAAACAACACCAGGACTTACCTCTCGGATGGAGTTCCAACAACAATGTGTGTCAGTTTATCATTAAGCAGCATATACCGCGACCCCCCACCTGTGCGGACCATGTTAACTAGTCGACGCATTTCACAAGCACCAAAACCAAGTAGGAAAATTCTACACTCCGACAAGTATAGGTCATTGCCTTCGGACTCCGAGTCCTTGGCATCGCAACCATTGACATTGTTCTCTTGAGCCTCTGTAGTTGGGCCAACAATATCTCCTTTAGCAAAGGCTGAAGTATTCATAGATGAGGAATAGGCATTCTGTGAGACAGAAGCTTCTAGATCTGAGTCTCTAGTCTGCGACGCAGCAGGGACATCTGATTCTGCAGCAGCAGAAGATGTCGGTACTGCACAACTGACAACCTTTTCTTGACAATTATGGCTCTCTAAGGCTCTTGTACGCTTCATCAAGGATGATGAACTGTTGTGAACAGGATATGACTCCTCATTGAGGCACACTGCAATAACAGAATGACAACACAGTATGAGAGGCAATTTTTTAACTTAATCCAGAACCAATATGCTGAAAGTTGCTAAAAAAGAACGCAGAGGATACAGAAATCATTGGATATCACCTTTTCTAGCAATGGATTGATCAAACCATTTCCGAGTTACAGTATGAATGTGGCCCCATTTCCGGGCAACTTTATATTTGTCACCTTCAGCAGCGTAGCCAATTGTCAAGGAGACAAATTAAGTAAGTCCAAAGATCCATATTTTAGGGCTTGTGAGGCTTAAAAGAATTTCCAGGACACCTGATCTCAATCAGATAATAGTCAGAGTTGCATATGGTTTTGACTTTAGAGAACCCGGAAATGAAATATTGACAACTTCCAGCATTTAAGAAAAATGATATTCGTCAGTACGACTAAATATAATCTGAAAATCAGCATGTGACTCATCAAAATGACAATTAAAAGGATATATCAGCAATCAAATGTGTACAGCTCTTGGTCAATTCAGCAGAATACTTCCCTCCGTTTTGTGAAATGAGTTTCTCAATCTCCTTACGCTCATCTGGTGGTAAAGCACTGATTAGCAACCAACAATGAACCTCGATAGCATGAGAACAAAAAGCCTATTCTCTAACCAGCTGGAATTCTTGTAACACAAATTGTCAATCCAGAAAAAGGAGGAACTCTGAACGGTTCCTGGGGAACTACGCGGTGCTCATTCCAACACTGATGTAACCAATTTAGCGCAACAACTGGTTTCTTCTGAATATTCAGAGCCCACTGCATGATGAAAGAAACACAAAATCATCCAGCTGTCGCAATGAAATAAGCATGCACTGTTCCAACAGTCTATGAGCAAGAGACCTTATACTTGGCAGCCAAGACATTCTTCACAACAACAAAGTTGACATCTGAAGATGCTTTCCCAAGCAAAACGCCTCCCATGGCTGTGACCAACTTGCCAATCTTGACATGAAAATAGTTGAAAACAACCAGGTAACAGAATAGTCCCATCAGGGCAATTTGGAAGATGCATCCTGCCCAACAAATGTAACTTAATTTTCTGTGCCAAGATATGTTGCGCTAAGCATTTCAATTTTAATAGTCATATGCTTCGAAAATGTACAAGAGAAACTTAGTAATAGATCGACAAGAAATCTCGATTTTAAGAATGAAAACGACAGTTAGATATCTAAGACCATATAATCTTGAGAATTGCCTTATTATCCATGAGAATTGCATTTCAATTTTAATAGTCATTTGCTTCTAAAATGTACAAGAGAAATTTAGCAAATAGAATGAAAAGAAAGAACGAAGCAAGAAGAACCAAAGTACCTTCTCATCCATTTGAAAACCAGAAGCAAGAACTTTTAAACCATCCATCGCTAGGCAACAAGTGAATCCCCCTGTGGGCAACGGCCTATTCTCTTTTGCACAGGATAGTACACACTGGGGACCTGCCCAACAATAAACACAACAATTGTTTCAGAACCTCATTGGAAAAACTCAACAAAGTCAGATTATTTCGTATAATCTTTATATGCAAATCATGAACCAGAGAGTTGCGAGTAGACAGAAAAGAGAGTAATTTGTTTCCATATCTAAATACAAATTAATTCCACTATAAAGAACCAAATAGATCAATCAAAATCTCAACTTAAGCTATGGAACCCCAAAAAGAGACAGAAGAGCTCGACACGCATCAGCAAACTCCGATCACCAAGCTTAATTCTATCAGTACTGAAGTAACTCTCCGCAGTAACGTAATAACAGAGAACCCAATTGATGTTTATTCAATACCAAAATAAATTCAGAGAGATATCGACAAATTTCACCTATTAAATTACAGCCCTTTGCTCTAAGATCCTCGAATTTCTCCTGCAAAACCCAGAAGTTTCATGTGATTCGAGAAAAATGGGTGCAGAATTCCCAGAACTAGAAGCAAATTGAAGCTAAGGAGAAAGTGCCGACGTGATCAGGAGAAGCGATGACGTGAAAATCGTCGGGACCGTTGCGGGAAGGGTCGCAACAGAGGAAAATCTCGGCCCCATTAAACTTGAGAGCGTCGAGAAGTGTATCGAAAACCTCAGGAGGAACCAGATTCCGCGATATGAACACATTCGCGCCATTGAACATTTGGGTCGTCGTCATCTTCCTCCGGAAACCTACACACACGCTCTCTACTCTATCCCGCTCCAAGCTTCTGGAAGATTCGTGGAAACCCTAGAAGGCGCAGAAGAATTTTTCGGGAATCGAAGCTCGGGATAGAGGAGAGCTCAGTCGTGGAAAAAGCGTCGGGAATCGGCGGGATAGAAGAGAAGAGTTTCAAATGGGTGCAAGATCAAGAAGCGGGAATCAATTGCCATTGATCACCAGTAAGAAGCTTCATCATCACGTATATTTCAAGGGCTTATTCTTTTATGACGTCATTATTTGTCTACTAATAAGATCGCATGACATCACGTATTTCAACGGCTGATTTTCAAATTTTAATAGATCAAAACGTCTTTAATGTATATATATAATATATCTAGCTATATGTATATATGTATATGTGTATATATATATATGTATTTGTATATATTTATTAAAAAAATAAAAGGGAAAATTCGGTTAACGTCTCTAATTTGAAAACAAATTTACAAATTTAATACTTTATGGAAAATAAAAATAAATTTATGTATTTTATTAAAACATAAATTTTATAAATTCGGTGTTTTTATCATATTTTTTGCGACTTCAAGTCCTCAATGATTTTAATGTAATTTGTCCTTATTTTTTATACGTTTGAAAGTTTATTGTTTTTATAATTTTAAGTAAATTTAGATATTTTTCATTCAAGTTCTTTGAGTAAAAAGATATTTTTTAGATGTAATGCAGTAATGAATAAAAGCCAAAAAAAAAAAGGTGTGAAGGAAAAAAAAAATATCGGTATATCAGCAGGCCGACCACCGCGTTCCGTTCTTCAACGGCAACAAATTTTTTTTTTTTACATTCCCTCTTCTCTTCTTCGGATTTCTTGTGGTTCGGATTTCGTCCTCTGTCTGCCTTCTGAATCGGGTACGTTTCTTTGGTGTTTTCTTCGTTTTCCTTTTGTGATTGTCAGTTCATTTCATTTGCATTCGTCGGTTCGGATTCATAAGATTAGGGTTTCTTTTTTTTTTTTGTTCAGGATTGTCGATTCGAGGATTCTCTTGAAAATTTCCTGTCTTTTTCTTTTCACCGACGAATTTTACAACCGAAGTGAAGGCTAGAGGGTGATGGTTGTTATCGTCAATGGCGATGATTGAAGCGTCCATTGCGTTGGGCTAGGCTATGGTTGACCTTTTCGGAGTGTTTTGCGGTGGTTTAGGGTGTTTTAGGAAGTGGTTGTTTGATATATTGTTGGATTACCGATGAAACAGGAATCGGTTCTTGAGCGAATCAGTGGATAAAGTCCTGTAATTATAGCATGGAGTGATCATCAAGCAGCATTTTTTGGGCTTATTTCTCAGAGTAACCCTTTATCTGATAAGGGTTTTTGCTCTGAAGCAGTGGCATTTTGATGGATTGCAAGGAACATGGTTCTATTGCCCCAGATGGGTGTAGTTCCGACTCGGGCAATAAGAATGCTGATGACCTGGGCTCAGATCATGTAATGGATAGCGTTGGAGACGATGAGATGAAGATAGATAGTTTATGCACGGTTGCCCTTGAGATAGAGAATGCAGGAAAAAAAGAAACCAGGGTTAGTTCAAATTGTGAAAGCTCTGTCCTTGATGTTCCTAAAGCGAAAGCCAGTGGACAGTGCTCCGAGAAAGAGAGCTCTGCAGGGCATGATAGAACTTCTGTCAGTCCTTGTATTTTATTAAAACATAAATTTTATAAATTCGGTGTTTTTATCATATTTTTTGCGACTTCAAGTCCTCAATGATTTTAATGTAATTTGTCCTTATTTTTTATACGTTTGAAAGTTTATTGTTTTTATAATTTTAAGTAAATTTAGATATTTTTCATTCAAGTTCTTTGAGTAAAAAGATATTTTTTAGATGTAATGCAGTAATGAATAAAAGCCAAAAAAAAAAAGGTGTGAAGGAAAAAAAAAATATCGGTATATCAGCAGGCCGACCACCGCGTTCCGTTCTTCAACGGCAACAAATTTTTTTTTTTTACATTCCCTCTTCTCTTCTTCGGATTTCTTGTGGTTCGGATTTCGTCCTCTGTCTGCCTTCTGAATCGGGTACGTTTCTTTGGTGTTTTCTTCGTTTTCCTTTTGTGATTGTCAGTTCATTTCATTTGCATTCGTCGGTTCGGATTCATAAGATTAGGGTTTCTTTTTTTTTTTTGTTCAGGATTGTCGATTCGAGGATTCTCTTGAAAATTTCCTGTCTTTTTCTTTTCACCGACGAATTTTACAACCGAAGTGAAGGCTAGAGGGTGATGGTTGTTATCGTCAATGGCGATGATTGAAGCGTCCATTGCGTTGGGCTAGGCTATGGTTGACCTTTTCGGAGTGTTTTGCGGTGGTTTAGGGTGTTTTAGGAAGTGGTTGTTTGATATATTGTTGGATTACCGATGAAACAGGAATCGGTTCTTGAGCGAATCAGTGGATAAAGTCCTGTAATTATAGCATGGAGTGATCATCAAGCAGCATTTTTTGGGCTTATTTCTCAGAGTAACCCTTTATCTGATAAGGGTTTTTGCTCTGAAGCAGTGGCATTTTGATGGATTGCAAGGAACATGGTTCTATTGCCCCAGATGGGTGTAGTTCCGACTCGGGCAATAAGAATGCTGATGACCTGGGCTCAGATCATGTAATGGATAGCGTTGGAGACGATGAGATGAAGATAGATAGTTTATGCACGGTTGCCCTTGAGATAGAGAATGCAGGAAAAAAAGAAACCAGGGTTAGTTCAAATTGTGAAAGCTCTGTCCTTGATGTTCCTAAAGCGAAAGCCAGTGGACAGTGCTCCGAGAAAGAGAGCTCTGCAGGGCATGATAGAACTTCTGTCAGTCCTTTTGAGGCATCCCAAGTTACTTCCGGTTCAGATCCGAATCATCCAATAATGGAGGCTCGTGGAAGGTGCTTTGGGGAGATTAAGCAAATGATAGATGGGAAAAGCCTCATGTCCTTAACAGAAAGACATAGTGAATGCTCAGATGATGATGATCGAACATCTCGTAGTAAAGATGCTGACAATCAGGGCGAGGAACTTGTGCCAAAGGAACTTGAACTAACCCATAGATCGATACCAGATGTCGTTGTACCTGTAGACTGTAATAAGCAAGAAGATGGAAAGGCTAGTCAGGATACAAATTATTCCGTTGTACCTGTTGTTTTTGAGAGTGTGCAAGAAAAAGGAGATCTGAAGGCTAAAGAAGATGAAATTTCCGGTAGTTCAGTATTACCTATAGGGGGCAGCAAAACAAATAGTAAATTGGCTTCCGTAGTTGATGCACCAAATCATTGTGAGGCTTTGGATGCTGTTAAGGACAGAAACATTGTTGAAATTGGCGGTGACAGTTCTAGTTGTACCTCTGATGTAAGAGTCGAGGAAGAGAGAAATGAACTTTTGAGTGAACAAGATGCTGCACCTTCCGATGATGCATCTTACCTCCCAAGTTGTCAATTATGTTCAGATTCAATATTGGACATTGGAGGTTTGAGTTGTAGTGCCACAGAAAATGATTTGAAAGCCTCAGGTGAAAAAGGAGGCAAAATGGATGTCTCTACATGTCCTTTACTAATTTTGCCACAAATGTTCTGTGGTCAAGCTAAAGAAGATGATAGTAATGTGATTAATCCATGTGCAAATGATCTTGAGGGCAATAAAGATATGAAGACATACACTTCAGGTTTGAAGCTGCTACATGAGGCAGATCTTCATAGTAATATTCCTGGGAAGAATGATCGACGACTGGAGAACCATGTGGGGTTATTGCCCACTAGGAAAGCTCCAGATGCTTTGGAAGAGAATAATGATAGTGCTGCTGATACTGCAGCTGAGGTTTTCAGCCAGGTGCTACTTGTAGAGGAAAATGCTCGTGGCTTGGAAGCTGGTGTCCCTATCACCATGTCTTCTTTGAAGCTGAATTTTCCATCGGAATTTGAAAAAGGTACCATTGATGTTCCTATTTCTAGCAACACAGTTGAATATTTGAGAACAGTGGATGATAATGATAGACTAGGCGGTGAAATTACATCTGCATCTGGAACTTATTGTTCTGAGACTATCCTGTCTTTTCCCCGTAGAAAGGGCCGAGATAATAACCAGGGTAAAAAGGCTCAGACAAAAAGAAGTGCTCCCCGTTCAAGAAAATCCTCCAGAAAGAAACAATCAGAAAAAAATTTTGAATCGATTTTCAATTGTTCAAAGCAGAAGAGGAGCTGCTTTTCAAAACCTGCACGTTCATGTGAATGGGGATTACCAAGAAGCACTACTCAGATTTTCTTGCAGAGTAACAATCTTCCTTCCTACGAACCTCCAAATCAAGGACCACATAGCAATCGGGGAAACAGTAAACCTAGTAAAAGTTGCCGTAATGGGCATCGAGAAGAATCTATCAAAAAAAGTCAAACATCTGGTGGCTGTTGCCTTCGGTTGAAGGTCAAATTTGGAAAATCGGGTGGTATGAATCCTCTCAATGTTACAGTTTCTAAGGTCATTGATGACTCCTTGTCTAATGACAATGGCCAGGTAGGCTCTGGTTTAGGAGTTCCGGTATCAGCCAGCCGTGAAGGGATGAATCTGCAAACTGCAGAAGTTGGAGAACACTCAGAAGAGTGTGCAAAGCTCGAGAAAGATGACTTAGAGGCTCAGACTTTATGTGGGAGGCTGGCTGGTAATGCTGCAGATGATGACCTTTCCTTGGGTGTAGTTGTTGAAGAATGCAGAAAATCCACTGAAAACTGCTACATAGATGCCGGAACTTCTCCAGATTCCGAAGTTATCAATTCTGTGCCTGATGCCATCGTCAGTTCTGGACATCAGGGTGACTTGCGTCATACAGTTTTGTGCATTCCTGAGGCATGTGCCAATCCTGAAGATGCTATCAACAGAAAGGAAGACAAAAAGGAAGATTGTTCATCTTATATTGGCAGACCAAACAAATCCAAACAGCCAAAGGGCCAACGGAGGGGAGAGCGAAAGGTAAAAGATTCTCTCGATGGGGATATTCTGTATTCTCATTTGTGTGAAAAATCTTCAAGCTATACATATTTTCAGGATGGCCTCTATCCTGAACAGAACTCTCTGCCTAGAGATGATGAACTCAGAGTCATAGAAGAGAGTACAGAACCAGGAAGCTGTAAGGAGGCTTATCCCAGTTTTGACCTACAGTTAGGCGGATCACACAGTTCCAAAGATGTGCTTTATTCAGCTAAATCCAAGGGAAAATCCAAGAGCAAGGGTGTTCCTAAAAGCTCAAAAAATAATGGCTCAAAGAAGGGGAAATCCAACATTTCTGAATCTTCCAGGAGCAGGAGAAGAATTGAAGCTGGAGAGAGGGCAGAGCAACAAAAACTCATTAGTAGTGGTAGTGGAAAGGTAGAGGGTGGCGCCACTGAAGTGGGAAGTGTACAGTCACATGAAACGACAGGTATCGGGTCTTTTGGAGAGTAAGAATTGTGTCCTGTTCTCTATTTCCTGCCTCTTTTTAAAATGACAGTAAATTGCTGCTTTATGTGAACTTTTTAAATATCATTTTGATATTCGTTTTGTAGATTTCTCTGTGTTCTTTGCTAATTTTCATCTCAGAATTCTTAGTTCAATACAATACGTGAAATCATGTAATAGGCTGTCTCATCAATGTATATACTCTGAAAACCAGTGCCATTAATGGCGTCATGTCACCAGATGTTACCAATGGGGAAATGGTCTTGGGCGGTACAATTGGGGAGAATGCTTCGGCAGATAGTGCTTGGGTTCGGTGTGATGATTGCTTCAAATGGCGACGGATACCTGCTTCTCTTCTAGGAACAATTGATGAGAACTGTATATGGTATGTATCATCACCTTCTGCATATGGGAGCTGTCTGTATGAAATTCCCGAACGGATAGTTTTTATGACCTACCCTTTTCTTTGTTTTCTTTACCTTGAAATGTGATTAGACAATTATAGGTGTTGTTCATTTTGTTCTAACAGTGCATATCTTATCAACCTCTTAAGTTCTTGTACCTGTTGCATTTTGCATTCCATGAGATTTTGTAGGTAAGCCTTTAAATGAGTTCCTTTCTAGTCTCTGTCTAATTTCGATGGATATTCTAAACCCTGTTCGGGGCCCCGGTTGTTCTGGTTGGATTGCTTCATTATGTCTTATTGTTACATGTCTTGTGGGATCTTGTTTCTGTCAGCATGATGCAGTGTGTTGCATATGGTGTCCACTCGTGCTCGGGGCTAACAATTTTTGAAACTTCTGGGGTAAATGGGATCCTGTTACTCTGCTTGAATCTGCATGGATCAAGTCTTTTCCTATCGGCTTCGACTGACTCATCTGTTATCTTTCTAACAGACTGTCAAATATCAATGATTGATGAGGGTTTTATTTCTTAAAAAATGTATGACTTTCAAAGAATTTGGACTTCCTATGCGTATTTGTTTTACATATAAAACATTTTTGCTTGCTGGGGTTGTTTAATTCATTTAATATTGTTGCATTTTTGCTTTCTTAATGTTTCATATAAAACATTTTTGCTTTCTTTGTAGTCCTTTTCCAATATTTTCCTTCTTAATGTTTTGTAGGAAGGAGGTCATCATTAATACGTCTCAGCAGTTGATATGTTATTGATGTATCTAACACAGATTTATTTGATTTAAGGATCTGTATGTACAACTTGGATAAAGATTTTGCTGATTGCTCAATCCCTCAAGAGATGTCGGATGAAGAAATGGCATAACACAGGATGAAACAAATGCGTACGACAGTGATCTGACAAACAAGGAAAAAGGAAAGGGACAGAAGTGCGAAGGGTTGCCAGGTAGATGAAACTGACATTAAAATTCCACTTTGGCGCGTGTTCTGATGGTTTTATGATTGTTTCATTTGATTTCTGGTATGATGCTTTTCTTGGCCATAATTTTTTAAGGTAACCGAAAGGCATGCTTCAAGGCTATAAAAGCAAATCAGTTTCTCCGCCGTAACCGTAAAGCTCTGACAATCGATGAGGTTGGGTTCATGAGATTTTGTTTTGTTTCTGTGATAGTGAAGCATGCGCTTACCCTCGGACTCATGATATTAACCTATTAACAATTCATTGTATGAATACTCAATTATGATGTTTCCTTATTAATTTGAATACTCTCTTTGGGAGCAGATAATGGTATGTCACTGTAAACCGCCACCTGATGGCTGGTTGGGTTGCGGAGAGGAATGTCTCAATAGAATGCTTAACATTGAATGTGTTCAAGGTACCTGTCCCTGTGGGGATTTCTGCTCAAACCATCAGGTATTATGTTTTGTTTACATGTTAACATGTTATGTTTGTAGCTCATTCTATTTTCCTCAATATGTGGGATCATATGATTATGCAGTTTCAAAAGCGGAAGTATGCTAAATTTGAGAGATTCCAGTCTGGTAAGAAGGGCTATGGCCTGAGACTGCTCGAGGATGTACGCAGGGGACAGTTCCTTATTGAATATGTCGGAGAGGTATCTTAGTAAACAATCTCAATATTCAATGATCTTCACATTTGGAGGATATGATCATTTGTTGGGTGACTTTATCTTTATCCACTTTTATCCTCTTGTTAGTGTGTTTCAGTCATATCCACAACTACGATGCTTAGACCAACCAATGAAAACTGTATATGAACTGTCTGCTTTGTTAAATAGGTGCTTGATATTCTAGCATATGATTCTCGTCAAAAGGATTATGCTGCCAAGGGTGAGAAGCATTTCTATTTCATGACGCTGAATGGCAATGAGGTTTGCATCTTATTCTTTGCTCCTTCCTCATCATTGTTGATTGAAATTATCTATAATTTGTGGCCTATGTCTGGAACTCATTCTGTAGTATTGTTTCCTTTTAGATTTGTATTCGCTGACACTATGCCTTTCAGTTCTCCCCCATAGTCATCCTTTTTATGTTTTTTGCTCTCCAGGTGATAGATGCTGGTTCCAAGGGAAACTTAGGGCGCTTCATTAATCATAGTTGTGAACCAAACTGCCGTACAGAGAAGGTAAGCTATTTGTGACATCTTTTTGTGTTGTGTTTAAGGTATTATTGTTTTGTGAAGCGTCTTGCTCTGCGGTTGCATGAGGAATGCAAAATCTGAGTTTCAGGCATTATGACTAGTATTTCCTTTTCTTCTTTCTATCTTCTACTTCTTTTGTTTAGGTTTTCCATTTGCTAACTCCTTAAATATTGGTGCAGTGGATGGTGAATGGTGAAATTTGCGTTGGAATATTTTCCCTGCGAGACATTAAGAAGGTATCCTCCCCCTTTGGCATCTCCCAGTTATATGTGAACTAACTATTTTTCAAAGATAATTGGATATATATTGAAGTTATACGGGATTTCGGCACATTCGATTTTTGGGTTGTGGCTGTACAATTACAAAACTTGGGAAGGGCAAAATTAAATTGGTTTATTAATTCCCTGAATTTAAAATTGATTTAAAGGGAAA
>NW_010969102.1:0-393 GCF_000463585.1 Tarenaya hassleriana | reverse complement strand
TGTGTCTCGTAGCGCCCGAATCAATCCACCAAGAGTTATCACTCTCCTGCACATGATTCAGTTCAGAAATCATAGCCACAAAATTCATAACCGAGTTTGTGTCAACAAGAGCAATTGTACCTTGGTTGGGTTGGCCTTGGTCATGTTTGTCTTGGCCTTGACCCTTCTTCCTATTCTTATAAGAATAGCAGTCCTTCTTAAAGTGTCCGAGCTTGTTGCAGAACCAGCAACTTCAACTCGGATTAGGCCTTTTGTTTGAGTGGCCTTTCGGGGATTTGTTTGACCTCTTTTGGCCCCGTTTCTTCTCTTTCTCCACCACATGAACCGTAGTGGACGAAGAAACATGTGTGTCTTTCTTGTCATGCATTCGAAAGTTCTCTTCAATCCGAAGAT
>NW_010969101.1:0-394 GCF_000463585.1 Tarenaya hassleriana | reverse complement strand
TACAATGTTTTACAGGTTACTTTGTGCTGTAGAAGGAAAATATTTGGTTCAGGAAGCGACTCTAGAATCAATGGATGGGAACGATGACCTCGAGGAGGAGAACAATGAGGTTGAGTGTATTGAATTTTCATGTGATATGCCTGCTGCAAGCGGACGGGGGTTTATGGAGGTGAGAGCTACCTTATATTTTCATTCGTTCTTTTATTGCAATGAGATCGGCGAATTTTAAAATGGTTTTTCATGTTTGAGTATCTCTTGATTTGCTTTTTCTCAAAATTTTCTTTCCCAATGATTTGGACAACATTACAAATCAAGCTTGATTATTTCTCTTCGCCTGGTGAATTATGTAGAATATTATATCTAATGAGCTGATTGATATCCAGGTAGAAGACAA
>NW_010969100.1:0-394 GCF_000463585.1 Tarenaya hassleriana | reverse complement strand
TTCAATCAAAGAGAGAATCTTTTACCGCACCATCTGATGCTAGATCGGCTTCTAGACCGGAGGAAGAGGGGGAATTGGCACTTAGCTCGTAGGATAGGGCTACCGGTGCAGGAGAGGGAAGAATCAATTAATATTTACTTCGGGAGTTTAGTTACGGTTTTGAAAGTTGATTGAATAGCATTAGTTGTTCGTTAAGCCTAGCTCCGGGGATATTCTCTTGCTTTCTTCACCTGGGGGAAAAAAGGCTATAAGTAGGCCGTTTGCTATTGCTAGAAGGGCTGCTCGCCTTTATACGGCTTGGCTTCGCTATCGCTCCTATGTAGTGATCGGCCTCAAAAGTAGTATTCCTGCCATACAAGCCTATTTTATCTAGTGCTAGAAGCTTCGCCAGAAG
>NW_010969099.1:0-394 GCF_000463585.1 Tarenaya hassleriana | reverse complement strand
GTCCTCTGTCTTAAGACTTTCTCTATCAACTCTCTTGCTCGAGACAGGAACTGCATCAGGAACGAGGGCATGATCCCTCTGTCTCTTATTCTCTTTCGTCTTTGGAGATTTGTCTTCCAAACTTTTCAGTTGAGTCTCGGTAATAACACCCGAGCAAGTGAGCTCCGTCTGTTTCCATTTATCGAGGAGATTATCGAGTTCTATGGCCACTGATTGAGCTTCTTCCTTCTTCGTTCTTTCTGAAATTCGTTGCCCTTTCTGCTTCTTTTCTTGCTTCTCCTCTGCCATGGCGTTCTTCTGATGAATATCCGCACGCGCAGATGCCTTTTCCTGTGTGATTTTCGCGTCACGTCTCTGGAAAGATCTTGTTACAGTTACAGTTGCCGTTGCCTTC
>NW_010969098.1:0-394 GCF_000463585.1 Tarenaya hassleriana | reverse complement strand
ATCTGTTAAGGTTCTGTGTAGTCAATCAGCCTCTGAGAGAAACTCCAGCAGCTTTATTGATCACCAAAACCAGGTACACCTTGGATAGCTTTGATTAGAGAGAGGCCCCTACTCTCTTCCCCACACAATTTCTCCTATAGAATCTGCGTACCCTCCAATATCCCTTCTCCTAACTATTTATACAATCCCATCCTAACAGAATCTCTAACTACTTACAACTAATACAACACACAACTAACAATCCAAACAAACCACAACATATATGATATCTACAAAACCAAACAAACAATCACTTAGCTGCGTACCTTTGCTCTCTGACATTACCTCTGCTTCAGCTGTTCCTGACTGTTTCTCCAGCCCCTTCCTCAGCTCCTTCAGCTCCCTTCAAGCTCTT
>NW_010969097.1:0-394 GCF_000463585.1 Tarenaya hassleriana | reverse complement strand
GTTTTCATATAAGTCAGATGCCTCCCGCTCGCACTCCCACTGATTGGATTGAACTGAATGAGTTTCACATAGTGAAACTCATTTCGCTCATTTGAAACGAATCCTTATTCCCTAAGACTGGTACTAGTTGACTAAAAGGAGTACCTCTTAACTGAACAATCGTCGGAATGTGTATAATAGTAATAGTGCACTAAGATACTTTCTTATAGTTATGATATCAAGTATTCTCAAATCAAAGCTAAGCGCTTCCATCTACTTCGTTCACTTTCTTACTTCACCTTGTGGACTTGGCCTACTTGAACTAACAACCATGCTAGCAAGCGCTTCCGCTTCGCACCGAACTCTAAGCGCTAGTTGAACCACAATTCTAAGAGAGGTTTGTCTCCTGAGGCCG
>NW_010969096.1:0-394 GCF_000463585.1 Tarenaya hassleriana | reverse complement strand
TTTTTTTTTATTTAAAAAAAAAAATTCTTACACTTTTGTTCATGAATCATTAAGTAACAGATGACGAAAACTCATTAAGTAACAAAACTTCCATGTGGAATTAATGTTGAAGAGTTTCTTTTTATTTTATGAATCAAAAGCTTCGAACGAAGACGGGAAGTTCCTTCTTGCTGCGAAGAGGTTCAGGAGGCCAACTTGCACGGATTACGTCATCTCGTTAAATACCGATGATGTATCAAAGGGAAGCAGTACCTATATAGGAAAGCTAAGGTATATACATGGTTATCATTCCATGAAAATGTACTACTAAGTATCTCATCTCGTAATTCATATATTTCCACCCACTTTCTTTCAAGATCTAACTTTCTCGGGACCAAGTTCACTGTCTACGACG
>NW_010969095.1:0-394 GCF_000463585.1 Tarenaya hassleriana | reverse complement strand
GGCTTGGATCTTCAGCCCATTTATTGAAAATACAATCTTCAAATATCTCCTTAGTAGCCCATAGGTTAGCCCACGAAGTTTTAAGTGTTGCCCAACAATAAGCCAAAATAGATGTATGTTTTGGGCGATGTTGGTTCGTGCATCGTCCGGTTCATTCCGGGTTGGTCCGTCGGTCTTCATATCCATCCGTTGCTCCACCAATACATTGATTTTATCCTTAGTGTGTGAGACTTGGTCTGAATGCATTGACTCGTAGATTTCCTCTCCTTGTTCGGTTGCATCCCCGTCTCCATTAAGCTCCTCGCGGCTTCCTAGCTCGTCGCAAGTTGGATTGTTCATCCGTTCATCGTCCAACTTGTCCACATTGATGATGGATGATTGCTGGGATGCATCA
>NW_010969094.1:0-394 GCF_000463585.1 Tarenaya hassleriana | reverse complement strand
AGAATTTTTGTTCGAATAATAGATTTGTTTGTTTGGTTAAGAAAATTTAAAAAAAAAATTATAACACTGGAAATTGATTGAGTCACATTATGTGACAGAATAAATTAATACTCTAACCAATAGTCGATTATATGTGCCGAAACAGGCCATATCGTGTGATTATTTTTAGATTTTTTATTTTTTATTTTGAGAAACTAAATATTTTATCAATAAAAAATATCAGTTTTCTAAATATTTGTTTTCGATTCCATGCTTTGATAATTTTTATACTTAGAGTTAGGATTGCACTTGAGCGGATCATATTTTAGAATATATATTATAACACATTCATATATTGAAATTAATTGGAACTTATACAATGAGTACTGGCCCAAATCTATTTAAGGCATATATA
>NW_010969093.1:0-394 GCF_000463585.1 Tarenaya hassleriana | reverse complement strand
TTTTATCTTTTTGGTGTGGTTTCAATATATTCTGTATATGAACCAGTTTAAACAATAAGTATGAAATTTTTATTTTTCTCAGAATGTGGGAGCCTAGAAAATATACATAGTATTTTCATCAATGATCTAATAGAATAGTCACAATCTGCTCTAATTCCAAAAATAAATTATTTTAATAATTTTATCTTCGATACATATTCTAAAAATTTTATTTTATCTTCTAATCATAGATACTTTGAATGATTATATTGAACGTTGTCTATGACTTACCGATAAGTATCTCTCTATTATTAAGCTAATACATTCAACTATAGTCACCATAGAAAAAAATAGTAAAATTATCATATCTTTATATATATATATATATATATATATAATTATGTTTCAAAAACCT
>NW_010969092.1:0-1649 GCF_000463585.1 Tarenaya hassleriana | reverse complement strand
AATATGAACCCCATGTCTCATTAGCCCATACTGCTCCTGAAAGAATGCCGATGGTTAAAAAGATAAAGCCAAGACTGATAATACGATAACTCCAATAATCCAATTGTTCAATCAATTGATACCTATAATAATTTCTAAAAAAACTAAAATTAATGTTTTCTTTTAGTAAAACCGAGCGGGGAGATTAACCATGAAGATTGGGGATGAGACCGTAGAGTTCACTCTCGATCAAAATTTGAAGCAACCCTCCACCGATGATTCAATTTGTTTTGTTGATATTTTGGAAGCAATGGCCGCAGAGGTAATGGAAGAATTCCGCGAAGTTGACCCCCTAGAGGTATCACTTATGGCTGCGGAAACAAGCTTATATAGCAATTGGGAAGAGATCGAGGAGGTACGATGAGCCTTGGATGATCGGGAAGTGGAAAAAGAGAACTCTGCAGTTTTTCAGGTGGACTGCCCGATTTCATCTGAGGATATTGGAATTCAGGGAAAAATGAGCGACCGCTCATTTTTTCGGGCGAACCGCTCATATTCTTTGAGCAAAATCGACTCATCTTCAGAGGCAGCGAGCGACCGCCTTGAAATTCAGGCGATCCGCTCGAAAGTTCTGAGACATTTAGATCCTGCATTTGAGGAAACGAGCGACCGCTCGAACAATCAGACGACCCGCTCAAAATCTCAGAGCAAAATCGATTCATCTTCGGATCAAACGAGTGACCGCTCGCTAAACCAGGCGGCTCGCCCAAAATGTCTGAGCAAAATCAACTCAGAATCTGAAGAATCGAGCGACCGCTCGCTAAACCAAGCGGCCCACCCAAAATGTCTGAGCAAAATCGACTCAGAATCTGAAGAATCGAGCGACCGCTCGCTAAACCAGGCGGCCCGCCCAAAATGTCTGAGTAAAATCGACTCTCCTCCAGTAGAAACGGGCGACCCGCACGACGAATGGGCGACCCGCCCGTTTGTGTCTGGAATGCAAAATTCATGCCCCGAAGCCATCTTTTCGACTACTCAAGCCTTCCTTGATGCACCCAAAACCTTGAGAGGAGATACACACGCTGATTGGGATCCCAAACATGCCCCACAGGTGGAATTAAAACCTCTACCTCAAGGACTAAGGTATGTCTTTCTCGACGCAAATTCTACTTACCCCGTTATCATTAACGATGCATTAGAAGAAGGTCAAGTAGAAAAGCTCATCATGTTGCTTAGGCAATATAGGGGAGTCCTAGGTTATACTCTAGGAGACATCAAGGGTCTTAGCCCCTCTCTTTGCATGCATCGCATACATTTATAGGATGATACCAAATCGTCAATCGAACATCAACGTAGGCTAAACCCGAACATGAAAGAAGTAGTCAAGAAAGAGATCTTGAAATTGTTAGATGCGAGTATTATTTACGCGATTTCAGATAGCTCTTGGGTTAGTCCGGTGCAAGTCGTGCCTAAAAAGGGAGGAATCACAATTGTTCCTAATGAAAACAATGAACTCATACTGACTAGAACTGTTACGGGATGGAGAATGTGCATTGATTACCGAAAACTCAACACACACACCCGTAAGGATCACTTCCCCCTTCCATTCATTGATCAAATGTTAGAGAGGCTTGCACTGCATTCTTATTTTTGTTTTCTCGATGGTTACT
>NW_010969091.1:0-394 GCF_000463585.1 Tarenaya hassleriana | reverse complement strand
AAGTTTGGGCATTTCATCGATTACACACAAATCTTAATAATAGGTAAATATTGTTTCAAAATTTCGTTAATAAATTTGGATTTGTGATTTGTTGTTTTGTTATCCTTATATTTAATCTAGATGATACAGATGAAGCAAATATGATATATGCGTCAACAATACCATGATTCACGTTATTCTAACTGGTCGAAATCGTTAAATACGTGAAATTCGTTAAAATGGAAAAATTCGGAAAACTGGTCATACATACGTGTCAGAATGGTCAAACTGGTCGTATTTCTAACTGGTCATACTTTTCAAATTGGTTAAACTGGTTATACTCGCAAAATTGGCAACGTTGATCATAATCATCAAAGTGGTCAAACTGATCATACTCATTAAATTTATGATATGA
>NW_010969090.1:0-394 GCF_000463585.1 Tarenaya hassleriana | reverse complement strand
TGTATAAATATGTATCGTATATATGTATATATAAATATGTATATGTGTATATACGTATACGTATATGAATATACGTATTAATTGACTTTCTCTGCCGTGAATGTTTTATCTCTTGTAACATTGCATTAATCATAATTTTGAAGTGAATAAGAATTAAAATATTTTTATGGTCCACTTGACCATTGGATTTGATGCCAAAAGAGTCAAATTGGATAACTAATATTATCATTACCATTTTGCATTAAATTAAATTATTACCACCAAATGCATGAAATATATGATTCAATTTTAATAGATATTAAGATGAGAAATTTTATAAAAAATATTGCTACACCATAATGTGATATTTAATTTTTTAAATTAGTTTATAAACAAATTAATAATATAAATATTA
>NW_010969089.1:0-395 GCF_000463585.1 Tarenaya hassleriana | reverse complement strand
AGAAAATTTAAATATTTCAGAAAATTTAAATTAATTGGCACTACGGGTTTCTTCGTCTTCACTGGTCCCGAGATTACGTGCCGTCGTTTCTGCTCCCAAACTTGGTGGCGTGTTGTGGAGTGGCCGACCACCTCGCATAAGTTCAACAATTTGTTCGAGGTTACTCATTTGTTGCCTCGTCGCCGCAAGCTGTTGTTCGAGTGTCTCGATCCGCCGTTGTTGTTCGAGATCACTCTACATGCCGGGAGGAATTGCAGCACCGCAATCATCAAACAAATCTCGCTGCAATCCTCCCAATCCATAGATGCGGCCCTTATTTGGAGAGACCGACTGAAAAATATATAAAATATTTAAAATAAATTTAAATTACTAAAATTTAATATTTATAAAAAAAA
>NW_010969088.1:0-395 GCF_000463585.1 Tarenaya hassleriana | reverse complement strand
GCCGGATGGTTCGCATAGAAGTTTCTTGAGGACACAACCCCTGGATTCAGTTACGCATCATCAGTCCAGGTGAATTTTACTTCCAATAGGCACCAAGATATAATTCACGAGCAAAAGGCAAGAACAATAGTTACCTACTTGTTGTGCATTCAAGTTCTTCAGGTTGAAACCACCATTTGCAATATCTTTATCTATGATTTGCCCTCTAAAAGTATCTGCAACCCGTGTCACAGGTCCAGCAGCACGGGAAAAATCTTTCAGCTCAAATAAATTGCAGAACCCGTCTTTAACTTCGTTGCTAGGCATTAAAGTCCCAACCACCAAAGTTCATCAGCAAATCTTTTCCATAGGCAGTAGATCCATCAACCTGCCACTAACAAGCATCAGAAAATACC
>NW_010969087.1:0-395 GCF_000463585.1 Tarenaya hassleriana | reverse complement strand
TGCACCTCCAAGTTATTTACCACCTAAGGACACGTTTGCGTATGATCAACTCAATATTATGTCTAAAAGTGAGAGTTTAATCAGATTGACTTATGAGTTTTGGAATTTATTGAAAACAAAAGGGTAATTTCAAATTCCCCTTTTATCTAGATGATTTTAAGGATTAAACTACAATGGAAAACTGAGTGGGGGAAATCATTTTTTTTTTAAATTTGATAATGAAATGTATAAAATATGGATTCAGACTTTAAGTTCGTCTTACGAATTGAAAAGAACCAATATCACTTTAGAAGATGATGTCGATACCTTCAAGATTTAAAATTTTCTGAAGAAATTTTCAATCTTGGATAAAGTTCATCATATGATAAGATATATATATATATATATATATATAT
>NW_010969086.1:0-395 GCF_000463585.1 Tarenaya hassleriana | reverse complement strand
GGCTGTCTATTTTTGAATCAGTAACAACGGATTAGTGGAATGAGGGATCAAGAGACGGATAGGGGGGAATAGCCTATCAATCATTGGTGGACCTTCCCTTTTTCCGGTCACGAAGCTCTCAACTGAGTTGTTTAGGTTCTGGAATTCCATCTCTAGTTGGGGGTTTCGGTTCGAAGGTTCTAAATTGTGAATTGTGGTGCGGGTTCATCTCTCTCGACCAGAAAAGGAAGGGTGATCGAGGGGACCCAGACTGACGATCTCTTCTCTATGGCGGGAGGTTTCTTTCGTATCGTATCAAGACAAGAGTGTGTTTTGGAGGCCAGGGAAGACAGAATTTATCGAGAGGCGATGCCTATGCCTCTTCTTTATCGATAGGATTCTCATCATTTGCAGTC
>NW_010969085.1:0-395 GCF_000463585.1 Tarenaya hassleriana | reverse complement strand
CCTTCCAACTCGGTGGAAGTTTGTCAACAATGGACGAGACCTTTATGGTTTCATCCATAGTCAATTTGTGTTGTGCAAATTGACTCAAGATCCTTTGTAATTCATGGAATTGCTCCACGACCGATCTCGAATCAACCATTTTATAAGCATTGAAGTTGCTTACAAGAAATCTTTTACTAGAGGCATCTTCAGAGAGATACTTTGCCTCCAATGAATTCCACAAATCTTTTGCGGTTTCTATGTGTTGATAAACATCAAACAAAGCATCGGACATACCGTTCAGAATGTGACCGCAGCAAACGTAGTTGTCATTGTCCCATTTGTTCCGTATACGTGCTTGCGCCAAGGTTTCCTCTTCGGTCTCTTCTGGCCTGGGTGTGCTTATCACGTAGACG
>NW_010969084.1:0-395 GCF_000463585.1 Tarenaya hassleriana | reverse complement strand
CCGTCCTCGCAGAGTTGCTCCAGAGTCCGTATTTCAGCATCGTCGTCGAGAGTGGGACTCTAATAGGGGGTTGTCGGGTGGAGCTGGGGGTATCACGAGGTGGGGCTCGGCGGTGAGGCTGATCGGTGGTGGGGACGACGGTACGGAGGTCCTCCAGAATAAGGATTGGAATGTTGTCGATACGAGTGATGTAGAGTGTTCGATCGTACCTATTGGACCAGAAGACATCGCCATAGTCGCCGACCATCAACATGCTCTTGTTCATGAGCACGATCCTATCTAGGGTAGTGGAGCTGGAGATAGGAGAGCCGTAACTAGATAGGTTGATCCGCAACCGCTGCGCAATCAAGGAGTCTATACCACCGACATACAGTACTGGCTTCCGCACGGTGGGG
>NW_010969083.1:0-395 GCF_000463585.1 Tarenaya hassleriana | reverse complement strand
TAGAGATGCAATTTTCGAGCCTATATCACCCCCTAGAACCCGAATCTCGAAATTTTTTGGGATTTGCGCCTCCATTGTCAAGTATTGTTTCTCAGACAAAAACGGGCGCCCTACTCATGTTTTAGGGCGGCCCTCCCATTATTTCTGAGCAATCATCAACTCGAAATTTGCTCACCATTTTCGTTGTTCCGATCTCTCATCACTCACAGACCACCAACCAAGGGCTCCCTCAATCAGAAGCGACCACGACCAGCTCCTGGGAAAGGAACCTCGGCACCTTCCTCCTCGAAACAACCCGCTCCCTCTAAGCCGAATGAACCAGTTTTTATCACCAAGAGAGCGCTACATGAAGGCACGATAACCGTAATTACTGAGGTCAGTGCTGAAATTATGGT
>NW_010969082.1:18742-21765 GCF_000463585.1 Tarenaya hassleriana | reverse complement strand
GTTTAGAGTGAATTGAAACATTTTGAGTTCGTCGAAACATGTTTAGAGTGCATCGAAACATACTTAGAGTGCATCCAAACATGTTTAGAGTGCGTGATTAGAGTACATCCAAACATGTTTAGAGTGCGTTCAAACATTTTTAGTGTGCGTCCAAACATGCTTAGAGTGCATCCAAACATGTTTAGAGAGCATCGAAACATTTTTAGAGTGCGTCGAAACATGTTTAGAGTGCAGCCAAACATGTTTAGAGTGGTTTGAAACATTTTTAGAGTGCATTGAAACATATTTAGAGTGCGTCTAAACATTTCTAGAGTTCTTCAAAACACGTTTACAGTGCGTTGAAACATAATTAGAGTGCATCCAAACATGTTTAGAGTGCGTGCTTAGAGTACATACAAACATGTTTAGAGTGCGTTCCAACATTTTTAGAGTGCATCAAAATATACTTAGAGTGCATCCAAACATGTTTAGAGAGCATCAAAACATTTTTAGAGTGCGTCGAAACATGTTTAGAGTGCATCCAAACATACTTAGACTGCATCGAAACATATTTAGAGTGCGTCTAAACATTTTTAGAGTTCTTCAAAACACGGTTACAGTGCGTTGAAACATAATTAGAGTGCATCCAAACATGTTTAGAGTGCGTGCTTAGAGTACATCTAAACATGTTTAGAGTGCGTTCCAACATTTTTAGAGTGCATCAAAACATACTTAGAGTGCATCCAAACATGTTTAGAGAGCATCAAAACATTTTTAGAGTGCGTCGAAACATATTTAGAGTGCATCCAAACATAATTAGAGTCCATCCAAACACATTTAGAGTGCGTCCAAACATGTTTATTGTGCATCGAAACATATTAATGTTTCAATGCACTCTAAACATGTTTGGCTGCACTCTAAGTATGTTTCGATGCGCTCTAAACATGTTTGGACGCACTCTAAACATGTTTGGATACATTCTAAGTATGTTTCGACGCACTTTAAACGTGTTTTGAAGCACTCTAAACATGTTTAGACAAACTTTGAACATGTTCCGACGCACTCTAAAAATGTTTTGATGCTGTCTAAACATGTTTGGATGCACTCTAAGTATGTTTCGATGCACTCTAAACATGTTTCGACGCACTCTAAAAATGTTTCGATGCTCTCTAAACATGTTTGGATGCACTCTAAGTATGTTTTGATGCACTCTAAAAATGTTGGAACGCACTCTAAACATGTTTAGATGTACTCTAAGCACGCACTCTAAACATGTTTGGATGCACTCTAATTATGTTTCAACGCACTGTAAACGTGTTTTAAAGCACTGTAAAAATGTTTAGACGCACTCTAAATATGTTTCGATGCACTCTAAAAATGTTTCAAAACACTCTAAACATGTTTGGCTGCACTCTAAATATGTTTGGCTGCACTCTAAACATGTTTCGACGCACTCTAAAAATGTTTCAATGCTCTCTAAATATGTTTGGATGCACTCTAAGTATGTTTTGACGCACTCTAAAAATGTTTGAACGCACTCTAAACATGTTTGGATGTACTCTAATCACGCACTCTAAACATGTTTCGATGCACTCTAATTATACTCTTTTTGTCATAGCATCTTGCTTGATCTTAGAGTTTTTAGCTTTGACTTCTTTTTGTCATAGCACATCGTTTGAATCTGGTTTTTTTACTCTCCCTTTGAACGATTTGGATATATGAACATCCAAAACGCAAAAGAAAGAAGAGATTAGAAAATTAGAAAAAGAGAAACATATAGTTCAGATCGCAACCAGGCTCTGATACCATATTGAAAAATAAAATGCGGAAATTAAATTAGAAAGAAAGAACAAAATATAAAAGAACGGAAACACTTTTATTGCTACATCTCTTCTTCTTATTACATTACAATGAAAATAATCCATACATTTATAGGAAAAATTATTGAAAGAAACAAGGAAATAAAGATACGAAAGAAACAAATAAGGCAAAATATAATTATCACGATATATATTTTATTCTTAATCGATATTATGCCTTTAATTGTTATCAATCATATCAAATCTCCATATTTTGTTTCTATTTCAACATTTAGAGTGCTTTGAAACATTTTTAGAGTCATCAAAACATATTTAGAGTGCGTCTAAATATTTTTAGAGTTCTTCAAAACACGTTTACAGTGCGTTGAAACATAACTAGAGTGCATCGAAACATGTTTAGAGTGCGTGCTTAGAGTACATCCAAACATGTTTAGAGTGCATTCCAACATTTTTAGAGTGCATCAAAACATACTTAGAGTGCATCCAAACATGTTTAGAGTGCGTGCTTAGAGTACATCCAAACATGTTTAGAGTGCGTCAAAACATTTTTAGAGTGCGTCGAAACATATTTAGAGTGCATCCAAACATAATTAGAGTCCATCCAAACATATTTAGAGTGCGTCCAAACATGTTTATTGTGCATCGAGACATACTTAGAGTGCAGCCAAACATGTTTAGAGTGAATTGAAACATTTTTAGAGTTCGTCGAAACATGTTTAGAGTGCATCGAAACATCCTTAGAGTACAGCCAAACATGTTTAGAGTGCATTGAAACATTTTTAGAGTGCGTCGAAACATATTTAGAGTGTGTCTTAAACATTTTTAGACTGCGTCTAAACATCTTTAGAGCGTTTCAAAACAAGTTTAGAGTGCATCGAAACATAATTAGAGTGCATCGAAACATGTTTAGAGTGCGTGATTAGAGTACATCCAAACATGTTTAGAGTGCGTTCAAACATTTTTAGAGTGCGTCAAAACATACTTAGAGTGCATCCAAACATATTTAGAGAGCATTGAAACATTTTTAGAGTGCGTCGAAACATGTTTAGAGTGCAGCCAAACATATTTAGAGTGCAGCCAAACATGTTTAGAGTGTTTTGAAACATTTTTAGAGTGCATCGAAACATATTTAGAGTGCGTCTAAACATTTCTAGAGTTCTTCAAAACACGTTTACAGTGCGTTGAAACATAATTAGAGTGCATCCAAACATGTTTAGAGTGCGT
>NW_010969082.1:17851-18464 GCF_000463585.1 Tarenaya hassleriana | reverse complement strand
TTTAGAGTTCGTCGAAACATGTTTAGAGCACGTCGAAACATATTTAGAGTTCGTATAAAAACGTTTAGTGATACGAACCCGGATCAGACGATTCTCAAATTAGGTAAGAAGGATAGTAGATGGATGTTCAAAAACCCACTAACGACACGTGAACCGAACCCAGGACTTGTTCCAGTCACAAGAACGCCCTAAACCCAATCCAGACCCGGTTAGAGAACCTTTGAAACGAGCGAAGACGCCACAAACACCTGGTGGTAAAAGTGTTTGATAAGTCAAAAGAACACTACCTCAAACCTTACGAAGTTTAGAGTTAGTACTCAAGAACATAAGAAGAAACCTCTCAATTCAATAATCTGAGTTTTTCATGATAGATGCTCCCTTTTTATAAGGAAAGAAACATTGAAAAACTAAGAAAAATAAAAGAGTTTGCTGAAAATATAGGAAACTAAAAACAAGGCAATTATAGTTCCAATGTAGTCAAAAAATGACCACATTTATTGCACAATGACCAGAATTCGTAGCTCCTTTTCTTCCATGTTTTCCAAGCACTCTTTTGGGCTTATTTTACTTCATTTGGGCTGATTTGGGCCCAAAGTAAGTTAACCAAAGCATA
>NW_010969082.1:13188-17098 GCF_000463585.1 Tarenaya hassleriana | reverse complement strand
GTAGCACTATGCACAGATCGATTATATGCAAACTCAACATGCGGTAGACAGTCTTCCCACGTTTTAAGGTTCTTTTTAATTAAAGCACGCAACAACGTAGAAAGAGTCCTATTCACCACTTCCGTTTGTCCATCGGTTTGTGGATGACAAGTCGTCGAAAAGAGTAGCTTAGTCCCTAATCTTCCCCATAGAGTCTTCCAAAAGTAACTTAGGAACTTAGTATCTCTATCCGAAACAATCGTCCTAGGCATGCCATGCAACCGAACAATTTCTCGAAAGAACAAAACCGCAATATGGGATGCATCATCGGTTTTATGACAAGGTATGAAATGTGCCATTTTCGAAAACCTATCAACCACAACAAACACAGAATCCTTCCCTGTCCTGGTTCTAGGCAACCCAACAATGAAATCCATTGAAATATCAATCCATGGTGCACTCGGAATCGGTAAAGGCGTATACATACCATTGGGTTGTACCTTGGATTTCGCCTTCTTGCACTTCATGCATCTTCCACACACCCGTTCAACATCTATCTCTCTTCATATTTGGCCAATAGAAGTGTTCCTGCAAAGTTGACAAGGTCTTGGCCACTCCAAAATGTCCCATGAGACCGCCTCCATGAGCCTCTTGAACAAGCAAATCTCGCATAGAACAGTTAGGCACACAAAGTTTGTTCTCACGGAATAAATATCCTTCGAACCGATAATATTTTCCACTTGCAACCTTTTCACATGCCTTGAACACATCTTGGAATTCCTTATCAGATTCGTACAACTCCTTAATATGTTCAAACCCTAGCATTCTCGCATCCAAAGAAGTTAACAACGTGTATCGTCTAGACAATGCATCAGCCACAATGTTTTCCTTACCTTGCTTATGTCGAATAACATAAGGAAACATTTCAGTGAATTCTACCCACTTGGTGTGTCTTCGACTCAACTTGTGTTGTCCCTTTAGGTACTTGGCGATTCATGATCGGTGTGAATCACGAACTCCTTCGACCACAAGTAGTGTTGCCACGTTTGCAGAGCCCTCACCACTGCATACATCTCTTTGTCATACGTCGAATAATTCAATTGAGCTCCGTTCAACTTTTCACTAAAGTATACGACTGGTCTCCGTTCTTGCATCAGCACCGCACCAATTCCTACACCAGAAGCATCACATTCGATCTCAAATGTTTTCTCGAAATTAGGTAAAGTCAAGAGTGGAGAGTCGATCAACTTCCCTTTTAATGTTTGGAATGCCTTCTCTTGCGCTTCTCCCCAACAAAACTTGTTATCTTTTTTAATCACTTCCGTCAATGGGGCAGCTATGGTGCTGAAGTCTTTGACAAAACGCCGATAAAATCCTGCCAAGCCATGAAAACTTCGAAGGTGGACTTAGGAGTTGGCCAACTCTTGATGGCTTCTATCTTTTTCTCTTCGACGTGTATGCCCTGTGAACTGACAACAAATCCTAGGAAAACAACCTTATCAGTGCAAAAGGTGCATTTCTTAAGGTTAGCGTATAATTTCTCGCCTCGCAGTATGTCAAGAACACAACGTAAATGTTCAACATGCTCTACTAAACTCTTGTTGTAAACTAAGATATCGTCAAAGTAAACAACAACGAATTTTCCAATGAGATTTCGCAGAACATGATTCATAAGCCGCATGAACGTGCTAGGTGCATTAGTTAAACCAAAAGGCATTACCAACCACTCGTAGAGTCCTAGCTTCGTTTTGAACGCTGTCTTCCATTCATCACCCTCTTGCATACGAATTTGATGGTATCCACTCTTCAAATCTATCTTTGAAAACACAGTAGAACCATACAATTCATCTAGCATATCATCAAGACGAGGTATAGGGTGTCGATACTTCACCGTTATGTTATTGATTGCTCGACAATCAACACACATGCGCCACGTTCCATCTTTCTTTGGAACTAGAATTACCGGTACGGCACATGGCGACATGCTCTCCCGAACATAACCTTTCTCCAGGAGTTCAGTCACTTGTCGTTGAAGCTCCTTTGTTTCATCTGGGTTAGTACGGTACGCTGGTTTGTTTGGAAGGCTAGCACCGGGTACGAAGTCAATCTGGTGCTCAATTCCTCGCAAGGGTGGTAGACCATTCGGGATCTCTTCCCTAAAGACATCCTCATAATCCTGTAACAACTTACAAACACCACTAGGCAAAGAAGAGATTAGTTCATTAGCAAATAAGGCCTCCTTATACATGAGTAAAATCATCGGCCGGTTCGAAAGCATAGCTTTCTTAATCTCTCTAGCTCTCGTGAAAAGAAGAGTGTTTGTCCTCTCGGGATTTCTCTCACAGGCTTTTTTCTGGGGTCTTCTCAAGACCTCACCAAGTTTTAAGTGATCTACCTCATGGTCACTCGTATTCAACGCTTTTTCTCTTTTGAGTAGTGTAACTTGATCTTCGTATACCTCTTTCGGTGTGAGAGGCAACAATCGAATCCTCTTGCCCTTGTTTTCAAATGAATATCGGTTGGTGTAACCGTCATGTCTGGCTCGTCTATCACTGCCATGGACGCCCAAGTAGCAAATGCCCTGCTTGCATGGGTACTACGTCGCATAAAACTTCATCATCATAGTCACCAATAGAGAAAGGTACCTTCACTTGCCGATATACCTTTGTTTCTCCGCTATCGTTCAACCATTGCAGCTTGTATGGCTTAGGATGCCGAGTGGTAAGCAATCCCAATTTTGTAACCATAGACTCACTTGCTACATTGGTACAGCTTCCTCCATCAATTATCACACTACAAAGCTTCTCCTGAATAAACCCGCGAGTGTAAAAGATATCCTCTCGTTGCTCGATAGCCTCCACTTTGGTTTGCAAATTCAAGGCACGCCTTGCAACCAACAGATCACCCCTAGGAGCGGGCTGCTCCTCATAGTCATCTGAGTCCGAAGAAAACTCATGACTATTCTCTTGTCCATCTCCACTTTCGGATTCAGTTTCATACTCTCCATTTCGCATAACCATCACGCGTTTGTTTGCGCAATCTCTAGCATAATGACCCCTGCCCAGACATCGAAAGCATGTGATATCACGGTTACGTGTTTGAGAGGTATTGCCAGTACCTTGTGCCTTGGGTTTTAGCGATTCAGATTTGGGCTCGGATTTGGAAGTAGTATTCGGCTTCTCTTGCTTCCAATGATTTGACTGGGAGTATGATGTCGAACCGGATCGTTGCGGTATTTTACCCTTCCCCTTGAGTTGCCGCTCGACTTTGATGGAAAGATGCAAGAGATCTTCCAACCCCTCGTAGTGATGTGTTTCAACACGGTTTTGAATTTCTTGGTTCAATCCCCCAAGAAACCGTTCTGTGGCAGCTTCTTGACCCTCGTCAATATGAGCACGAATCTTTAGAAAAAAAAACAAAGTCTACAGTGAGATTTGGTTTTGAGGACAAAACCTTTTTCAAGAGAGAGAGAATGATGCGGACATGACATTCCTTGAAGAAGAAGAAACGAAGAAATCTCAATGCTTCCTTATTTGGATTCAACTCAAGATCACGAAGAATTTAAATCTGATTTAATTAGATTTAAATTAGATATAATCAAATTTAGATATGATTTGATTTGATTTGATTTAGATTTGATCTTTTTACCTTATCTTGTTGACATTTGTAATCCTATATAAGGAGATCTTTGTAGACTTGTTTAAGCAGACTTTGGAAATGGAATAAAAAAAATTGAGTTTCTTTAGAATTCGGTATGTCCGATTCTTTATCTTCTCGGTGTGTCCGAGTCCCAGTCTTCCTAAGTTGTGCGTGTGTCGCCTTCTTATGAGGATCTATTGTGACGATATCAGGAGGACTCTCCATCCCCTCTTGTGGTGTCACCGATCCACCCATCCTTTTCAACCGTAAGCTGAGTTCGAGCGCCTTTAAG
>NW_010969082.1:6446-10291 GCF_000463585.1 Tarenaya hassleriana | reverse complement strand
TTGTTGACATTTGTAATCCTATATAAGGAGATCTTTGTAGACTTGTTTAAGGAGACTTTGGAAAATGAAATAAAAAAATTTGAGTTTCTTTAGAATTCGGTATGTCCGATTCTTTATCTTCCCGGTGTGTCCGAATCCCAGTCTTCCTAAGTTGTGCGTGTGTCGCCTTCTTATGAGGATCTATTGTGACGATATCAGGAGGACTCTCCATCCCCTCTTGTGGTATCACCGATCCACCCATCCTTTTCAACCGTAAGCTGAGTTCGAGCGCCTTTAAGGCCGGTAATTGGCTTCGGATCAACCTTCCATCCCGAGTGTATCCACCCTTGGAACGAAGCGTGCATCAGTAAGCAATCCCAATTTTGTAACCATAGACTCACTTGCTACATTGGTACAGCTTCCTCCATCAATTATCACACTACAAAGCTTCTCCTGAATAAACCCGCGAGTGTAAAAGATATTCTCTCGTTGCTCGATAGCCTCCACTTTGGTTTGCAAATTCAAGGCATGCCTTTCAACCAACAGATCACCCCTAGGAGCGGGCTGCTCCTCATAGTCATCTGAGTCCGAAGAAAACTCATGACTATTCTCTTGTCCATCTCCACTTTCGGATTCAGTTTCATACTCTCCATTTCGCATAACCATCACGCGTTTGTTTGCGCAATCTCTAGCATAATGACCCCTGCCCAGACATCGAAAGCATGTGATATCACGCATAGGTTTCTTAATCTCTCTAGCTCTCGTGAAAAGAAGAGTGTTTGTCCTCTCGGGATTTCTCTCACAGGCTTTTTTCTGGGGTTTTCTGAAGACCTCACCAAGTTTTAAGTGATCTACCTCATGGTCACTCGTATTCAACGCTTTTTCTCTTTTGAGTAGTGTAACTTGATCTTCGTATACCTCTTTCGGTGTGAGAGGCAATAATCGAATCCTCTTGCCCTTGTTTTCAAATGAATATCGGTTGGTGTAACCGTCATGTTTGGCTCGTCTATCAAACTGCCATGGACGTCCAAGTAGCAAATGTCCTGCTTGCATGGGTACTACGTCGCATAACACTTCATCATCATAGTCACCAATAGAGAAAGGTACCTTCACTTGCCGATGTACCTTTGTTTCTCCGCTATCGTTCAACCATTGGAGCTTGTATGGCTTAGGATGCCGAGTGGTAAGCAATCCCAATTTTGTAACCATCGACTCACTTGCTACATTGGTACAGCTTCCTCCATCAATTATCACACTACAAAGCTTCTCCTGAATAAACCCGCGAGTGTAAAAGATATTCTCTCGTTGCTCGATAGACTCCACTTTGGTTTGCAAATTCAAGGCACGCCTTGCAACCAACAGATCACCCCTAGGAGCGGGCTGCTCCTCATAGTCATCTGAGTCCGAAGAAAACTCATGACTATTCTCTTGTCCATCTCCACTTTCGGATTCAGTTTCATACTCTCCATTTCGCATAACCATCACGCGTTTGTTTGCGCAATCTCTAGCGTAATGACCCCTGCCCAAACATCGAAAGCATGTGATATCACGGTTACGGGTTTGAGAGGTATTGCCAGTACCTTGTGCCTTGGGTTTTAGCGATTCCGATTTGGGTTCGGATTTGGAAGTAGTATTCGGCTTCTCTTGCTTCCAATGATTTGATTGAGAGTATGATGTCGAACCGGATCGTTGCGGTATTTTACCCTTCCCCTTGAGTTGTCGCTCGACTTTGATGGAAAGATGCAAGAGATCTTCCAACCCCTCGTAGTGATGTGTTTCAACACGGTTTTGAATTTCTTGGTTCAATCCCCCAAGAAACCGTTCTGTGGCAGCTTCTTGACCCTCGTCAATATGAGCACGAATCTTTAGTATCTCCATCTCCTTATAGTATTCTTCGACGCTACGACTCCCTTGTGTCAATTGTCGCAGTTTCCGACAAACTTCTCGATGGTAGTATGAAGGCACAAAACGTCGCCTCATCACTTGCTTCATAGCTTCCCATGTGTTGATTGGAAGTTCCTCCATGCGCCTCCTAGTCTCAACCATCTGATCCCACCATATTAGTGCATAATTTTCGAATTTAGCCGATGCAAGCTTTACCTTCTTTCTTTCGGAGTATTGATGGCATTCAAACACCATCTCCACCTTTCGTTCCCATTCAAGATAAGCTTCAGCATCATTCCTTCCATTGAAAGAAGGAATCTCCATGCGGATGTTACCAAGGTCATCATCCAAACGATCCCTTGCTTGTCTTGCATGTCGTCGTTGTCTTGGCGCGGGAATGGGATCCTCATCCGAATTGATTTCTACTTCTTCCACGTATTGCTCATCTCTTTGTCTATGACGTTGAGCTTGTGGTGGGGCGGCTCTACCAATCTCTAGCTGTGCAAACCTATCCTCAAATCGTTCGGCAAGTCGTTCGATTTGTTGTGCCAAGGTCTGCTGTATAGCTTCGAGTTGCAATCGATTCAAGCCGGCATGATCACCCGATTCACGAACAGTACTAGTGTTTGTTTCGTCACTCATTGTTGTACCTTGCAAAACAATCAAACGTTAGATAAAACAGAAAGAGACAAAGGAAAAGAGGATGAGAGAACCTCACAACCACTAGAATAGTGTTTCGCTCAATTTTGTGTCACTCAAGCTCTCCTGTTTCTTCTTGTATGTCTAGTTTGCACTAACAACAAACTCAATAGGTCAAAGAAAAAGTATTCAATTAACAAATCGCACACTATTTCCACAACCCAATCCCGTTAGATAAACCGTGCAAGTGTAAACGAAGACAAAATATTCAATGTAAGAAAACACGTTTTTTTTTCTCTTCTTTTTTTGCAAGACAAAATCAACTTTTTTTTCTTCTCTTTTTTTTAAGCTCTTTTTTTTTCTTCGATTCTTTTTTTTTTCTTTTTCACTTGTATATATCTCTTTTTTTTTTTTGCTGATTTTTTTTTCGTTTTTCTTTTAAACCTTCAAAAACTAAGAGAAATCATTAGAAACAAAGATGATGAAAATGTAAATGAAATGAAAAAGATAAATAGATATAGATAAAACCTAATATAGAGAAACGAGACTCTAATACCAAATGATACGAACCCGGATCGACGATTCTCAAATTAGGTAAGAAGGATAGTAGATGGATGTTCAAAAACCCACTAACGACACGTGAACCGAACCTAGGACTTGTTCCAGTCACAAGAACGCCCTAAACCCAATCCAGACCCGGTTAGAGAACCTTTGAAACGAGCGAAGACGCCACAAACACCTGGTGGTAAAAGTGTTTGATAAGTCAAAAGAACACTACCTCAAACCTTATGAAGTTTAGAGTTAGTACTCAAGAACATAAGAAGAAACCTCTCAATTCAATAATCTGAGTTTTACATGATAGATGCTCCCTTTTTATAAGGAAAGAAACATTGAAAAACTAAGAAAAATAAAAGAGTTTGCTGAAAATATAGGAAACTAAAAACAAGGCAATTATAGTTCCAATGTAGTAAAAAAATGACCACATTTATTGCACAATGACCAGAATTCGTAGCTCCTTTTCTTCCATGTTTTCCAAGCACTCTTTTGGGCTTATTTTACTTCATTTGGGCTGATTTGGGCCCCAAGTAAGTTAACCAAAGCATAGGCTTGAGTTTAGGCTGATCCCATTTGATTTTGAAGCCCAAACTCTTCTTGAAGTAGCATTGTAAATGTTTCCTTCAATCTCTTTGCCTTAGCGCGAGTCATGGGACCGTCACTCTTCAATTTCTGTTGTAAGAGCTCCTTTCGATCTGCTTGAGAATCTCCTGCTCTCATTCTCTTGTCGTCTCCCCCGTGCTTCCCGATGTCCTCATCATTTAGAGTGCATCCAAACATACTTAGAT
>NW_010969082.1:3522-3904 GCF_000463585.1 Tarenaya hassleriana | reverse complement strand
TTAGAGTGCGTCCAAACACGTTTAGAGTGCATCGAAACATACTTAGAGTGCAGCCAAACATGTTTAGAGTGCTTTGAAATATTTTTAGAGTTCGTCGAAACATGTTTAGAGTGCATCGAAACATACTTAGAGTGCAGCCAAACATGTTTAGAGTGCATTGAAACATTTTTAGAGTGCGTCGAAACATACTTAGAATGCATCCAAACATGTTTAGAGTGCATCCAAACATGTTTAGAGTGCATTGAAACATTTTTAGAGTGCGTCGAAACATATTTAGAGTGCGTCTAAACTTTTTTAGAGTGCTTCAAAACACGTTTAAAGTGCGTTGAAACATAATTAGAGTGCATCCAAACATGTTTAGAGTGCGTCTAAACATCTTTAC
>NW_010969082.1:1886-3010 GCF_000463585.1 Tarenaya hassleriana | reverse complement strand
TTTTTAGAGTGCTTCAAAACACGTTTACAGTGCGTCGAAACATAATTAGAGTGCATCCAAACATGTTTAAACATTTTTAAAGTGTGTCAAAACATACTTAGAGTGCATCCAAACATGTTTAGAGTGCGTGCTTAGAGTACATCCAAACATGTTTAGAGTGCGTTCAAACATTTTTAGTGTGCGTCCAAACATGCTTAGAGTGCATCCAAACATGTTTAGAGTGCGTGATTAGAGTACATCCAAATATGTTTAGAGTGCGTTCAAACATTTTTAGAGTGCGTCAAAACATACTTAGAGTGCATCCAAACATATTTAGAGAGCATCGAAACATATTTAGAGTGCGTCGAAACATGTTTAGAGTGCATCCAAACATACTTAGAGTGCGTTCAAACACGTTTAGAGCGTACCGAAACATACTTAGAGAGCAACCAAACATGTTTAGAGTGCTTTGAAACATTTTTAGAGTTCGTCGAAACATGTTTAGAGTGCATCCAAACATACTTAGCGTGCATCCAAACACGTTTAGAGTGCGTCCAAACACGTTTAGAGTGCAGCCAAACATGTTTAGAGTGCATTGAAACATTTTTAGAGTGCGTCGAAACATATTTAGAATGCATCCAAACATGTTTAGAGTGCAGCCGAACATGTTTAGAGTGCATTGAAACATTTTTAGAGTGCGTCGAAACATATTTAGAGTGCGTCTAAACTTTTTTAGAGTGCTTCAAAACACGTTTACAGTGCGTCGAAACATAATTAGAGTGCATCCAAACATGTTTAGAGTGCGTGCTTAGAGTACATCCAAACATGTTTAGAGTGCGTTCCAACATTTTTAGAGTGCGTCAAAACATACTTAGAGTGCATCCAAACATGTTTAGAGAGCATCGAAACATTTTTAGAGTGCGTCAAAACATGTTTAGAGTGCAGCCAAACATATTTAGAGTGCAGCCAAACATGTTTAGAGTGCTTTGAAACATTTTTAGAGTGCGTCTAACCATCTTTAGAGCGTTTCAAAACACGTTTGGAGTGCATCGAAACATAATTAGAGTGCATCCAAACATGTTTAGAGTGCGTGATTAGAGTACATCCAAACATGTTTAGAGTGCGTTCCAACATTTTTAGAGTGC
>NW_010969082.1:547-1686 GCF_000463585.1 Tarenaya hassleriana | reverse complement strand
TGCATCGAAACATATTTAGAGTGCGTCTAAACATTTTTAGAGTGCTTTAAAACACGTTTACAGTGCGTTGAAACATAATTAGAGTGCATCAAAACATACTTAGAGTCCATCCAAACATGTTTAGAGAGCATCAAAAAATTTTTAGAGTGCGTCGAAACATGTTTAGAGTGCAGCCAAACATGTTTAGAGTGCATTGAAACATTTATAGAGTGCGTCGAAACATATTTAGAGTGCGTCTAAACATTTTTAGAGTTCTTCAAAACACGTTTACAGTGCGTTGAAACATAATTAGAGTGCATCCAAACATGTTTAGAGTGCGTGCTTAGAGTACATCCAAACATGTTTAGAGTGCGTTCAAACATTTTTAGTGTGCGTCCAAACATGCTTAGAGTGCATCCAAACATGTTTAGAGAGCATCGAAACATTTTTAGAGTGCGTCGAAACATGTTTAGAGTGCAGCCAAACATATTTAGACACGTTTAGAGTGCATCGAAACATGTTTAGAGTGCGTGATTAGAGTACATCCAAACATGTTTAGAGTGCGTTCAAACATTTTTAGAGTGCGTCAAAACATACTTAGAGTGCATCCAAACATGTTTAGAGAGCATCGAAACATTTTTAGAGTGCGTCGAAACATGTTTAGAGTGCAGCCAAACATATTTAGAGTGCAGCCAAACATGTTTAGAGTGCTTTGAAACATTGTTAGAGTGCATCAAAACATATTTAGAGTGTCTTAAACATTTTTAGACTGCGTCTAAACATCTTTAGAGCGTTTCAAAACACGTTTAGAGTGCATCGACACATGTCGAAACATATTTAGAGTGCATCCAAACATAATTAGAGTCCATCCAAACACATTTAGAGTGCGTCCAAACATGTTTATTGTGGATCGAAACATACTTAGAGTGCAGTCAAACAAGTTTAGAGTGAATTGAAACATTTTGAGTTCGTCGAAACATGTTTAGAGTGCATCCAAACATACTTAGAGTGCATCCAAACACGTTTAGAGTGCGTCCAAACACGTTTATTGTGCATCGAAACATACTTAGAGTGCAGCCAAACATGTTTAGAGTGAATTGAAAAATTTTTAGAGTTCGTCGAAACATATGTAGAGTGTATCGAAACATACTTAGAGTGCA
>NW_010969082.1:0-398 GCF_000463585.1 Tarenaya hassleriana | reverse complement strand
TCGAAACATGTTTAGAGTGTATCGAAACATACTTAGAGTGCAGCCAAACATGTTTAGAGTGCATTGAAAAATTTTTAGAGTTCGTCGAAACATATTTAGAGTGTATCGAAACATACTTAGAGTGCAGCCTAACATGTTTAGAATGCATTGAAAATTTTTCAGAGTGCATCCAAATATGTTTAGAGAGCATCGAAACATATTTAGTGTGCGTCGAAACATGTTGAGTGCATCCAAACATACTTAGAGTGTGTCCAAACTCGTTTAGAGCGCATCGAAACATACTTAGAGTGAAACCAAACACGTTTAGAGTGCTTTGAAATATTTTTAGAGTTTGTCGAAACACGTTTAGAGTGCTTTGAAATATTTTTAGAGTTTGTCGAAACATGTTTAGAGTGCAT
>NW_010969081.1:0-395 GCF_000463585.1 Tarenaya hassleriana | reverse complement strand
AATTTATCAATCCTTGAAACATTTTCATTCATGAGAATAATATATAAGTTCTGACAAAAGTAAATATCCATATGACAAACATAAACATCAAGCAAACACAACTAAAGTCAAGTCTTAAAATTAAGAATTGTTCTAATCCTCTGCATTATTACGAGTCTCTTTGGTCTGAACCATAAGAAACCGCATCTTCTGTTCATCCGGAAGAGCTAGAAACACACCCCGCATTATCTCATTTGTCGCTATCAAATTCAGAGAAGCCCAATAGAGAGGACTCATGGGAACCAAATCAGGTACAGCCATAATCGCATTCACAACATTGGCCATGCGTTCTTCGATTGAAGGCCCTTGTTGCACTTGCACTTCATGCCTCGATGTCAATCGCTCCAAGTACACAT
>NW_010969080.1:0-395 GCF_000463585.1 Tarenaya hassleriana | reverse complement strand
CTCGATGATATAACATCTATATATGATATAACATCTGTATATTTGTAAAAATATTGTGTGTCGTTTTACAAATTTAAAATTCGTCACACAATAGTGACCAATCAACACCATATGACAAAATTTTAAAACAAATTAAAATTTAAAATTAGAATTGAAAATATATACATACATATAATACAAATATTAAAAATTAAAAATTTACCATATATATGATATAATTATGGGAATGAATATTGAATTCTCTTGATGATGGTGATTATGTTAACGAAATTAGATTTTGCAATTATTATATTATATACTTCCGATTTTTGTAAATTACAATGCAGCAAATCACGAACAAAAATGAAATGAAATCTTACAAGCATAGTAAGAGCAGCAAATCACCAACAAAAATG
>NW_010969079.1:0-395 GCF_000463585.1 Tarenaya hassleriana | reverse complement strand
TGAAGATTTCTACGGTAATTTGATAGAATCGAACATGAAATAAGTTAGAAGCTTTTGTGAAGCGAAACAAAGAAAGAACACGTTTTATTTCTTCGGTATATTTCATAAGAGAGTTTTTACATATTATATAGAGATGATACATTTATAAGAAGGGACGAAATTATGGCTACAGAATCAGAAAACTAAGGAAAGAAATAATGTTTAGACAAATAAAGCAATATATGAGTGTAGTTGCCTTGGTTAACGTAAACTCAATCTGCCCAAGAATATTGTTGAATCTTGGTGCATATTTTTGGTAAATTAACCTCCTGTAATGCATCTTCAAACGATCATATGTTCCCTTATCTATTCAAGTTCTGCTCTATGTGCTTGCCACGTGTGGAATACGTTCATCT
>NW_010969078.1:0-396 GCF_000463585.1 Tarenaya hassleriana | reverse complement strand
TACCTGGATTCCCTGAGCGGATACCACATGACCTAGAAATCCAATCTCCTGTAACCAGAAGTTGCACTTGCTGAACTTCGCATACAACTTGTTCTCTCTTAATCTCCACAGTGTTTTCCACAAGTGCTCCTCATGAGTCTGGAGATCTGGCGAATAGATAAGAATGTCATCGATGAATATGATGACAAACTCGTCTAGATAATCCATGAAGAGACGATTCATCAGCTGCATAAATACTGTGGGGGCATTCGTGAGTCCAAATTGCATGACCACAAATTCAAAGTGCCCATATCGAGTTCGAAATGTTGTCTTCTGTATGTTCTCAGCCTTAACCTGAATTTGGTGGTATCCAGATCGCAGATCGATCTTCGAGAACCACTTAGCTCCTTGAAGTTG
>NW_010969077.1:0-396 GCF_000463585.1 Tarenaya hassleriana | reverse complement strand
CTCCTTCCGTTAAGCTCCCGTCCTCGTCCAAGCTAGCTCCTTCCGTTAAGTTCTCGTCATTGTCCAAGCTTCTAGCTCCGATGTCCTCATCAATTCCCTAGCCTACAGCAAGCGAACTACTCACACATCATGGAAGAAAGTGAAATAGACATGGATTCATACAACATTTCAATAGAAAGGGAATACAAGACTTATAGTATGTAGAATTCAATCCTTGAACAATGAAATGTAGTAATCTCCATGCCAATGTATCCCCCAAAGTGTTGGAAATCGAAAAATTACAAAGTGTATCGAAAAATGTGCCAAAAGTCAAACCCTCTCTTGGTTTCCGTACGGTCTTTTTATAGAGATTTCGAAATATCGACGTTAAAAACCTCGATATCGATGTTTTCTAAC
>NW_010969076.1:0-396 GCF_000463585.1 Tarenaya hassleriana | reverse complement strand
GAGTGATTATGATGATGATGCTAGTGGTGCTAAGGACTTTGCACACATGGACCTCGCTGATATTTTTGTCCATCCTGAAGATGGAGCCGGTTATGAATAAAAACAATATAAATGATTACATACTTCATATAATCAATATTATCTACATATGTATTCTCATGGATAAATAATTTCATGATATGTTGTTGTACTTTATATCACTATTTTTGCTTCATAAGTTAGTAATGACATTATACATTATTAATATATCTATTTTTTTAATGTTTGTCATGTTGTTTTGTCCTTGAATAGAAAACGAATATGACCAAAACTGCGGACCGAGGAGGAGATATATGTTTGGCAGATAGTGCTACAACATATACAATACTGAAAGACAAAAAAATATTTCTCGAATCT
>NW_010969075.1:0-396 GCF_000463585.1 Tarenaya hassleriana | reverse complement strand
GGAAAGAGAAATTATTCAACTGAGCTACAAATTTACTTACCAGTGGAGATACTCCCTAAGGTTGGGATCGCTTGGACTTGGAGCATCTGGGTCTACCATCACCTGCGGGCAGTACACGCGTGCACATCATGATCAATACTAGAGACGTAGAGAGTACTACGTGCATAAGCATATATTTAAGATCGAGCTTTAATTAGTCGTGTGCTTGCCAGAACAAACATAAAACATGTCAACAGAAGCATCGAAAATCAATGTTCCCCGAATAGAAAAGAAGCATAGAAAATCATGATGAACACCAGAGAGCTAGCACAGAGCCATATGCAAGATGGAGCATTAGTCATGTGCCTGCCAAGACAAACATGCTGTGAACAGAAGCATCGAGAATCATCTTCCCAC
>NW_010969074.1:0-276 GCF_000463585.1 Tarenaya hassleriana | reverse complement strand
TTAGACATGGATGAGGACTCGAAGATACCGATTATACTAGGCCGACCGTTCTTAAACACGGTTGATGCGTTGGTTCATGTTCGTGCTGGTCGTCTTACGATGAAGATAGGTGACGAGACTGTGGAGGATCACAACATGAAGCAGCCATCCACCACCGATTCAGCGTGCTATGTCGATGTGCATGAAATCCTCACTCAAGAAGTTTTCGATCAGTGTCGGGAAGTCGATCCTTTAGAGATATCTCTCCTTGCGTCGAATGAGAGCATATACAACAAT
>NW_010969073.1:0-397 GCF_000463585.1 Tarenaya hassleriana | reverse complement strand
TGATTTGGGAAAGAACGTGCCAATAATACTGTGTAATAAATATAAGTATTAGTGCGAATGTATCTTTCTCTCTCATCGCAATATGTGTCGTTGTAATTTTCGTGACTTTTCAATGAATTAATAACGTTATGTTTATTAATATCAGTTAACCCCATCACATTTCTCATTGAAATATATTTATGAATTTTCCAATATCTCTAAATAATAATTGCCAAATTGATTTTCTTTATCACTAATGAGCACCAAAATATGCATAATGATACGTTTTTTGTTTTCATTCGCCATTTTAAGTTTTTTAACTTTTTATTCTACTAAATATAATTAGATGTTAAAATACTATCATTTTAATAATCATAATTAACATATAAATAAAGATAATTTGTTATATTTTTAAAAT
>NW_010969072.1:0-397 GCF_000463585.1 Tarenaya hassleriana | reverse complement strand
CTTTGATGTTATGCATGATTTGATTGTGGATCTAGAGTAGATTTTCTGTTCATTGTTGCATTGTATGTGCAAGAGGTTCGAATTCTGAGTTCGCAGACGAAAACCAGGTCGAATTCGGGTCGGGGCAGAAACGACGAAAACGAGATCTGAACACGTTTTCGCCTGGACCGATCGGTCTAGAGTTTCGCGGGTCGGTTGGACCGACAGGTTTGGACTGAACGGTCCACACACCGATCGGTCTAGACCAAGACCGAACGGTCTGGACGTACAGACCGAAAGGTCTGGACCGTTCTGGACTGTGTAGACCGATTCACGTAGACCGATAGGTCCAGACCTAGACCGATCGGTCCACGTCCCGAGATAAGATCAAAATTTTTGGTTCTTCGTTTCGGGATCT
>NW_010969071.1:0-397 GCF_000463585.1 Tarenaya hassleriana | reverse complement strand
ACCTATATTCAAGTAACACAAAATATCATAACATCAAACCTAATACAAAATACCAAAATAACATAACATCTCACAAAACAACATAACATATAATAAAATTAAACTTATTTCAAATGTCTTCAACTAGAAAATACCATAATATGATAAATATATAAGAATATTTTTAATCATTTTTGTTAAAAAATTTCAAAATTTTTATTTTTTTAATTTGATGTCTTTGAATGAATTTGTAATACTTATTTTGAACAGTTAGATAATCAATTGATAAAAAGTTTATAAAATTTTCTGAATTTTTATACAATTACGATTAACGAAAGTCGTAACGTAGATGCAATAAAGTGGCAAAAAATTGGTTTTGTTTGATTATAAAAAAAATATGTATTTTTTTACAGCTAAT
>NW_010969070.1:0-397 GCF_000463585.1 Tarenaya hassleriana | reverse complement strand
GAATATTGGACTTATGCGTTTCCAACCGCAGTTTACCTCATAAACCGCCTACCGACCGAGATTCTAAGTCATCGTTCTCCATTTGAGTCTCTCTTTCAAACGATCCCAAACTATCACAAATTACGTTCCTTTGGATGTCTTTGTTACCCGTGGCTACGTCCATATTCCCGACATAAACTTGATCCCCGTTCCACTCCGTGTGTCTTTGTTGGCTACTCACTAACTCAAAGTGCGTACTTGTGTCTTCATGTCCCCTCTCACCGCCTCTATGTCTCTAGACACGTTGACTTTGAAGAAACCATCTTCCCCTTCTTGTCCCTTCGGTCCTCTGAGTCTCCTAGTTCATCGTGTGATCCACTTCCTTTGATCGAGTCTCGTCCTTCCCTAGTCCCGTACA
>NW_010969069.1:0-397 GCF_000463585.1 Tarenaya hassleriana | reverse complement strand
AGAAACCAAATTCTCGACAGACCGATCAACACCCAAATCAGGAGATTTAAAACGAAACCCACATCATAATGGATAACGTTCAGACAAAACAGAAACTGATCAGATCAAGGAAAAAACGGATCCAAGATATCAGATGCATTTAAGACCGGAGAACCCGAGAAAGAGGGACATATAAAAGTACCCATTTTTCGTCCAGCCACGCGGAGATGGACGGAAGAACGATTTCCAAAATGCGAGGAAGGAGAGAGAGATCTCAGAGAGATATCGAGCAAAGGTGTGCGGTTCTTCAGAAACCGTGCTCGACTGGGTCTGTGAGATCAAAGCTCTCTATGAAGAAGAGAGAAAGCCAAAAACAAAAGGAAAGATTTTTCAAAGAATGCCAGACGTCCCTTTCACT
>NW_010969068.1:0-397 GCF_000463585.1 Tarenaya hassleriana | reverse complement strand
ACCTGTTCAATCACCAGAGAATGCAGAGGAAGCAAAACCCAGTGCTGAAATGATCCTAAATATCTAATAATGCACAAAACTGATGCGAAATCGCTAGACAATGGACTTTGAAATAGAGGAGAAAATCGTGTTATCAGTGAGCCACCCTAGGGTTATAAAAAACGGCTAGACACATCCTAGAACAATAGAGAAGACTTAGAAACACATTTTGGAGATCTTTTGGTGAGAAAAGAATAGAAGTTCACAGGATTTTGGGAAGAAGAAAGAAGATTTGATCGTGGAGACTACACATCGACATGAGCTTTTCTATCCCTTCTTTCATCTCTTTTTCTCTGTACTTTTTGTTGTTTTCCATGAACCGTGAGTAGATCCACGACTATGGGTTAGGGATTCGTTT
>NW_010969067.1:0-398 GCF_000463585.1 Tarenaya hassleriana | reverse complement strand
AATCTCTAGAACTCAAGAGAAAGCTTCTCCAAAGCTCTAGGAAGTGTCTAGGACGTCTGAGAGTAATAATTAGGGTTTATGGCGGCTCCCCATATTAATTAGAATTGTCCAAAACCCTTAAAACGCGAAAACCGAAAACTGTCACGTAAGTCGGACCGTCCGTTCCATGACCTTCTACGTATAGACCGGACGGTCCGTTATCTAACGTAGAACGGACGGTCTGAACGCCTGGACCGTCCGTTCCAGGTCTGGAACGGACGGTCTGGCACTTGCGGAACGGTTCGTCCGTTCCTCAGCGGAACGAACAGACCAACATGGCTGGACCGTCCGTCCAGGCCTGGAACGGACGGTCTGGCCGTCTGGAATCCTTCCAGCTCGTTCTGTGGTTCCTTTCTCGC
>NW_010969066.1:0-216 GCF_000463585.1 Tarenaya hassleriana | reverse complement strand
GTGACTACCGATGTCGAGTCCACGACACAACGGGAATACAATCTCATCCCTGTGGAGTCCAAGTGACTACCGATGTCGAGTCCACGACACAACGGGAATACAATCTCATCCCTGTGGAGTCCAACACAGGGTCCAGCCATATACCCTAGTCAAATCCATGACTAGGGGCGAGTCCACGCCCGTCAAGTCCATGACGTTGGCCGTCGTGTCGCACAC
>NW_010969065.1:0-398 GCF_000463585.1 Tarenaya hassleriana | reverse complement strand
ATTAGCAAAAGTCTTCTGTGCCCTTAAAATAAATGGAAAAGACTATGTAGCCCTTAATGAAAAGAACCTATGAGAACTACATGTCCGTGTACCGATTTATTTGAGAGAGAAAAAAAAAACGCGAGAAAAAAACGTGTACAGATTTATTTTAATTTTTTTTAACAGTTTTTACATATTTTAAAAAAAATGGAGAAAGTGCGAAATCAGACAAAACGAATGGCGATTTTGAAACAAGTCAACGAAGAAAAATGGAAATCGATGAAAGTCAAAAAAGAATTTTTTTATGAAAGTTAAATTTAAAAAAAATGTTCAAAAGTTTGAATTTAAGTAAAAAAAGAAAAAAAAAGAAAAAAGATAAAGCATCTGACAAAACCAATTTTTTATAATCAAACAAAACC